>NC_073693.1:358378786-358432934 GCF_029784155.1 Uranotaenia lowii | reverse complement strand
TAATTGCTCAAAATTGTCAAAATTGTCAAAATTGTCAAAATTGTCAAAATTGTCAAAAATTGTCAAAATTGTCAAAATTGTCAAAATTGTCAAAATTGTCAAAATTGTCAAAATTGTCAAAATTGTCAAAATTGTCAAAATTGTCAAAATTGTCAAAATTGTCAAAATAGTCAAAATTGTCAAAAATTGTCAAAATTGCCTTAATTGTCAAAATTGTCAAATTGTCAAAATTGTCAAAATTGTCAAAATTGTCAAAATTGTCAAAATTGTCAAAATTGTCAAAATTGTCAAAATTGTCAAAATTGTCAAAATTGTCAAAAATTGTCAAAATTGTCAAAAATTGTCAAAATTGTCAAAATTGTCAAAATTGTCAAAATTGTCACAAAATTGTCAAAATAATTGTCAAAATTGTCAAAATTGTCAAAATTGTCAAAATTGTCAAAATTGTCAAAAATTGTCAAAATTGTCAAAATTGTCAAAATTGTCAAAATTGTCAAAATTGTCTAAATTGTCTAAAATTGTCAAAATTGTCAAAATTGTCAAAATTGTCAAAATTGTCAAAATTGTCAAAATTGTCAAAATTGTCAAAATTGTCAAAATTGTCAAAATTGTCAAAATTGTCAAAATTGTCAAAATTGTCAAAATTGTCAAAATTGTCAAAATTGTCAAAAATGTCAAAATTGTCAAAATTGTCAAAATTGTCAAAATGTCAAATTGACAAAAATTGACAAAAATGACAAAAATGACAAAAATGACAAAAATGACAAAAATGACAAAAATGACAAAAAATGACAAAAATGACAAAAATGACAAAAATGACAAAAATTGACAAAAATGACAAAAATGACAAAAATGACAAAAATGACAAAAATGACAAAAATGACAAAAATGACAAAAAATGACAAAAATGACAAAATGACAAAATGACAAAAATGACAAAAATGACAAAATGACAAAAATGACAAAAATGACAAAAATGACAAAAATGACAAAAATGACAAAAATGACAAAAATGACAAAAATGACAAAAATGACAAAAATGACAAAAAATGACAAAAAATGACAAAAATGACAAAAATGACAAAAGAATGACAAAAATGACAAAAATGACAAAAATGACAAAAATGACAAAATGACAAAAAATGACAAAAATGACAAAAATGACAAAAATGACAAAAATGACAAAAATGACAAAAATGACAAAAATGACAAAATGACAAAAATGACAAAAATGACAAAAATGACAAAAATGACAAAAATGACAAAAATGACAAAAAATGACAAAAATGACAAAAATGACAAAAATGACAAAAATGACAAAAATGACAAAAATGACAAAATGACAAAAATGACAAAAATGACAAAAATGACAAAAATGACAAAAATGACAAAAATGACAAAAATGACAAAAATGACAAAAATGACAAAAATGACAAAAATGACAAAAATGACAAAAATGACAAAAATGACAAAAATGACAAAAATGACAAAAATGACAAAAATGACAAAAATGACAAAAATGACAAAAATGACAAAAATGACAAAAATGACAAAAATGACAAAAATGACAAAAATGACAAAAATGACAAAAATGACAAAAATGACAAAATGACAAAATGACAAAAATGACAAAATGACAAAAATGACAAAAATGACAAAAATGACAAAAATGACAAAAATGACAAAAATGACAAAAATGACAAAAATGACAAAAATGACAAAATGACAAAAATGACAAAAATGACAAAAATGACAAAAATGACAAAAATGACAAAAATGACAAAAATGACAAAAATGACAAAAATGACAAAAATGACAAAAATGACAAAAATGACAAAAATGACAAAAATGACAAAAAATGACAAAAATGACAAAAATGACAAAAAATGACAAAAATGACAAAAATGACAAAAATGACAAAAATGACAAAAATGACAAAAATGACAAAAATGACAAAAATGACAAAAATGACAAAAATGACAAAAATGACAAAATGACAAAAATGACAAAAATGACAAAAATGACAAAAATGACAAAAATGACAAAAATGACAAAAAATGACAAAAATGACAAAAATGACAAAAATGACAAAAATGACAAAAATGACAAAAATGACAAAAATGACAAAAATGACAAAAATGACAAAAATGACAAAAGCAAAAATGACAAAAATGACAAAAAATGACAAAATGACAAAAATGACAAAAATGACAAAAATGACAAAAATGACAAAAAATGACAAAAATGAACAAAAATGACAAAAATGACAAAAATTGACAAAAATGACAAAAATGACAAAAATGACAAAAAATGACAAAAATGACAAAAAATGACAAAAATGACAAAAATGACAAAATGACAAAAATGACAAAAATGACAAAATGACAAAAATGACAAAAATGACAAAAATGACAAAAAATGACAAAAATGACAAAAATGACAAAAATGACAAAAATGACAAAAATGACAAAAATGACAAAAATGACAAAAATGACAAAAATGACAAAAATGACAAAAATGACAAAAATGACAAAAAATGACAAAAATGACAAAAATGACAAAAATGACAAAAATGACAAAAATGACAAAAATGACAAAAATAAATGACAAAAATGACAAAAATGACAAAAATGACAAAAATGACAAAAATGACAAAAATGACAAAAATGACAAAAATGACAAAAAATGACAAAAATGACAAAAATGACAAAATGACAAAAATGACAAAAATGACAAAAATGACAAAAATGACAAAATGACAAAAATGACAAAAATGACAAAAATGACAAAAATGACAAAAATGACAAAAAATGACAAAAATGACAAAAATGACAAAAATGACAAAAATGACAAAAATGACAAAAATGACAAAAATGACAAAAATGACAAAAATGACACAAAAATGACAAAAATGACAAAAATGACAAAAATGACAAAAATGACAAAAATGACAAAAATGACAAAAATGACAAAAATGACAAAATGACAAAAAATGACAAAAATGACAAAAATGACAAAAATGACAAAAATGACAAAAATGACAAAAATGACAAAAAATTGACAAAAATGACAAAAATGACAAAAATGACAAAAATGACAAAAATGACAAAAATGACAAAAATGACAAAAATGACAACAAAAATGACAAAAATGACAAAAATGACAAAAATGACAAAAATGACAAAAATGACAAAAATGACAAAAATGACAAAAATGACAAAAATGACAAAAATGACAAAAATGACAAAAAATGACAAAAATGACAAAAATGACAAAAATGACAAAAATGACAAAAATGACAAAAATGACAAAAATGACAAAAATGACAAAATGACAAAATGACAAAAAATGACAAAAATGACAAAAATGACAAAAATGACAAAAATGACAAAAATGACAAAAATGACAAAAATGACAAAAATGACAAAAATGACAAAAATGACAAAAAATGACAAAAATGACAAAAATGACAAAAATGACAAAAATGACAAAATGACAAAAATGACAAAAATGACAAAAATGACAAAAATGACAAAAATGACAAAAATGACAAAAATGACAAAAATGACAAAAATGACAAAAATGACAAAAATGACAAAAATGACAAAAATGACAAAAATGACAAAAATGACAAAAATGACAAAAATGACAAAAAATGACAAAAATGACAAAAATGACAAAAATGACAAAATGACAAAAATGACAAAAATGACAAAAATGACAAAAAATGACAAAAATGACAAAAATGACAAAAATGACAAAAATGACAAAAATGACAAAAATGACAAAAATGACAAAAATGACAAAAATGACAAAAATGACAAAAATGACAAAAATGACAAAAATGACAAAAATGACAAAAATGACAAAAATGACAAAAATGACAAAAATGACAAAAATGACAAAAATGACAAAAATGACAAAAATGAAAAATATGACAAAAATGACAAAAATGAAAAAAAAATGACAAAAATGACAAAAATTAAAAAAATGACAAAAAGTATAGTGATGTTAATTTCTTCAAGAAATATTTTTGCAAATTATATTTGGAGTTTGTTTCCCAAAAAATTAAATAAAACAAGTAAGTTTAGCAATGCATGCTTCCAGCAAATTCAAACCGATGCTTACAAATCAGAAAGCAAGTTTTAATGGTTGCCTTCCTCGAACCAATTGCATCCATTGCTCTACGCCTACTTTTCTAATTTCTCGAAACGTCAACTTCAACAAATAACTAATCCCCGCCAGGATACTTCCACAGGGATATGGCGCTGAAGCTTCGAACAGCCTTCTCGGATGACACGCAGTCAAAAACTTTGAGCCCTGCAAAAACCACTAACTAACTAAGCAACTGTCGCCGCCTGCTCAGTCTCTGTTTACCATTTTTGGAGCCCGCTATGCTTCGTTTTGGTTTTTGGCTTGTCAAAAGCTCTATAATTCAGCTTCGAAAAAGTTTGTCCCCATCAAGTTGTTAGTCTAGATGTGCTCGATAAGACGTAACTTACGGCTGCCCTCGTTCCACTTTTTCCCCAAAAAACCTTCCTTGAGAGACCGATACGCTCATAAAATTATCCACGCACAAGGTACAAAATGGGCACATGGCGGCCAAAGTTTTGCTGTTGAAGCTTTGCTCTGAAAGATCCGACGAAATGCGACCGTCAACGAGAGTCAAAACATTGTACATCCACCGAATAGATAGATAGATACACACACCTAGAAGCTCTGCTACATGGCTGATGTTTAACCACCAACTTCCCATGTCCCAAATCGACCGAACCAAAGGCAGGCAGAAGACCAAAAGTCAAACTTTGGCAAAGCACTTTATCATACACAAGATTCGTCGTCCACCCACCCACCTATTCACGCCCTTTTACTTTGACGAAACGGGAACGGGACCATTTTCAGCGGAAAGGCAGTGCTGCCAGATGAAATTTTTAAATTCAACTTCAAACTTCTCAAGATTTGTTTCACAAAAAAATCCTAATTTTCTAAAAATGATGACACAACTTTAAAAATAATAACAAAATAAAAATGTAACTCTGGCATCCCTGATTTGGATTCCCACACCTTTTACTTTACTCCTCATGATGAATCTGGTCAAGCTTGAGGAAAAGTAGGTAACGAGGAAGAGGAAAAGTCTCGAAGCATAATTGCCATCTGTTACCCTTGTCTAGTTTCGCTTGTTGTTGAAATCGCGTCACACATTTCTGGAGGCCCCCGCCACAGCTATACTTTTCCATGTTTTACCCGGCAAAATGTATCCATAAAAAGTCAAAGTTTATCCCCCTCTTCTTGTCCCCATCCTTGTTACTTTCTGGATGATTCCTTTGCCCGGAACCGATGAAAGTTTAACCGGAAAAAACCGTCACACCACTTGTAAAATCTATATAGAGAGGAGGAATCTATCGATGTGTTTTCCGTTTTTTCGTCGTTCGTTTGCCGAGTTTCCTCCTACTTCTCAATCAGCTCCACCCAGCTATTTTCCGAGATTATCTATTGTTTTTTCATTTTTTCTTCCAAAGGTTTGTTTCTAAATGCTGCTAATAGAAAAAGTTACTGTTTATTTGTTTCCCATTTTTTATACAAAAGAGCAAACAATGAAAATCAATGAAAGCTACGCTTTAGTTTTTTTTTTGTACTTTCTTATTTTGGCGACTAGTTTGAACAATGAGTATACAACTTCACAGGTCAAAAATATATGTAGGTTTTGCTAACAAAATCATTTTTCGGTAGTAAAATACCTCATTTGCGGGCAGATAAGTTGTTGAAAATGATCTATTTATTTTCATTGCATTGATTCAATAGAAAAAAAAAATCCTTAGATCATCAAAAAAACCGTATACCTATAGGTTTCAGAAGGCAGGATTGTGTCAGAAGATCATAGGTTATTACTGCTTGGACCAATGATGAATTTAACAACTACAAACATGTTCACAGCTATGATAAAACATTTGAAAACTAGTTTGCAAGCTCGAAGGACCAAAAAACACTTGGTTTTATAGCAATTTATCCTATGTCGAAAATAGGTCCAACTTACCCAGCTAACATGAAATAGTAATAGAAATGATAATCCTAATCGAATATTAAGACATTTTCAATAACCATCGAAAACACGCTGGTATTGAGTGATTTTCTATCATTCATTTACGACAAGCTTTGCCCAAAAAAAAAGTTGATCAGATAGCAGTTTTTGTCAATTCGTAAATATGTCTCCAAATAGTTGAGAATATGCTAATTCAACATTTACGATTTGAGTGAACTGATTTACGATAAATGGGCGATCCTTCCTTCTTTCTTCCTCTGATCGGTCCGTGAACAGAAAATCTTAGATATAGAGCTATAGCGCGAATTATATCAACTGATGAGTTGTCATCGTGATAAGACATCGGACAGCCAACTCGGAGGACTGGGGTTCACTTCTCTCGGTCAGGGAATTTTTTTTTTGGTTTTACTCAAATTACTTCTAATCGTTTATTTTACTTTTTGTGGGGAAATCGAATCGTTAAAATCTTGTTATTTTAGATATACCCCCTCCAGCATATAGCTAATTTTGGTAAGTAGTTTTATACAATCTTTTAATCTGGTATGTTTGTTTGAATAATTCTGTTGTTCCTGCGATATACCCTTTTAAATGTTTGCTGGGCAGTTTGAATCGAGGTACGATGAGCGTTTTCTGCCGTTTATTCTAGCAGTGAATTGAACTCGATGTAGTCAACTGAATTATAGAGCTATAGCATGGCTTGTTTAACATCTGGTGGCGTGACCTATTGGTAAGGTGTTGGAGAGGTAGTCAAAAGACTAGAGTTCGATTTCTGTTCGAGATGATTTTTTTCAATTTACCATTCATGATCGTTTTTTTTATTGTTACATTATACGGCAAGTAGCATCATCCGCCAAACAAAGCACCAGAAACATAATCTTTGAGCGTGTGTGAATTGTTTGAATTCTACAAACAGACCTAGATTATTTTGTTATTGCTTTGTTTGAAGAATCTACGACTCACCTGACTTCATAGTATTGAATTCGCTGCTAGATTCCAAGGCAGAAAACGCTCATCGTTCCCCAATTAATGGTGCTTAAACTGCCCCAGGGGGTTGGGGGGTTCTCATAATGCCTCTACAGTTACTGTTTTTCAGCTTCTGACAAAATTTTTTAAATTGCGATTTTAAACGTTTTAATCTAGTTTTTCAAGTTTCAGCCAACTTATAAATAGACTATTTTAGTGTTTGAACACGAAACAATGATGTAAATCACATAAGACTATGATCATTTAGTATCCGGGCAGTTACAAACGTGTGTTAAAAACTATTCATTTGATCGAAAAACTTTCTATGGAGAAAATGCAGGTGTTAATATGCAAGTTAGTTAAAAAATAAACACATTTTTCACTTTACTAGGTAAAGGTCTTTCTAAATTGCTTTCAAATGCCTCAAAGACACAAATAGGAGATTCCTTAAGAAAAATCTAGGAGCCTAGGAGGCGTAGGAAAACTCGATCGCACCATTGACCAAAATGGGTCCTGATCTATAACCTTTTCCCTACTAACACAACCCTTTCCTTGGATATTTAAATATGTATAGATTCGCAGACGTATAGACGGTTTCTATACTTGGTGATATTGACTTACCTTTGTATCTGAATTTTTCAAAACTAACCTTTGGAATACAAAGGGACAAAAGGTTGTTAATTGATCCTATGAAATATCCTACTACCAATCCCTCCTTCATTCCTCATTGACTACTAGGACGTGGCCGGCGCCGTTATTGATCATTTTCAAAGGAGAGCATGAGTTTTGTGCATTGTGAATGAACTGCTAGTCCCAAGCACCATTCTTTTGGCCCTTGCATAAAGCTGATGGCCTCGATCAATCACGGAGTAGCAACCATTGGCGACGTAGAACTTGTTCTGCTTAGCCACGCCAGCGATCATGGAATTTGATGTGCATAAGTAGAACAAAGTCTAATCAAATATGTTATCTGAAATTTTAAATGAATTATCATATTTGAGCACTTCAAGTTCAATGATTTAAGGTGGATATGAGTAGTCAACTAAGCTAAGCTAAGCCAAGAAAATGAAGGTGTTAATATGTCATTTAATGTAAAAATTAAAAAAAAAATTATCAATGTTTTCAAGAAATACTCCAACTTTTTCATGAAATCTCTTTTTTATCTTTGCAAACTTTTTTCAGTCATGTATTGATTTATTTTTTTTTTACCACAGAAGCAAAACGTTTGCAAAATCATGATATTTTTCACAAATTCACCTAGGAAAACCCATTGGAAACTTGTTTGAACCTTTTCATGAGTAGGCATCTCGAAGAATTTGATCTCTTAAATACGGTTTTTGTGTGAATGGATTAAACCAATACCGGGTCATTCGCCTCAAACGTGCAAGGAGTCAGTTGGTCGGTCGGCGAGCAAGCAAGCCAGCCGCGTAGTGCGTGCGGCTCCCGCGGCGGTAAGTGATCCGGTGGGCTACCAGTGCTACTTCCGGACTTCGGAGCTCCGGACAGGTCTGCACAGTTTTAATATAATTTTTTTTGTCCATCAGAACACATCTACCATATCGCGTAAAAACCGGATGCACAGATTGCGATCCTTGGAACTGATCATTATTAGTTATTTACTTGGTGTCTACTAATCAGGCAACACTTTTCGCCTGCCGGAAATGGATTTTTTTGCATTATTTAAGGAGTCTGCATTCAGTTATCCCCAATAACCATAGAATGTTTACCATATTTAAGATCAAGGGTTGCACTTCGATGGTTGGTTTGAACTTCGTGTGGATCGTAAAGTAGATCCTTAGGGGAGAGTGTGGATACTTGATCCCCTTTTCTTATTTTCAGCATATCTTTTTGGAAAAATTTAGCAACTCGCCATCTTTGACACTTTCTGACAGCTTGTAACTTCAAGTTTTTATGCTCCAAAAATTAGAACGATACTTGAACCCGTTGACGAACGAGAAGCATTTTCGTGGGAGTAAAAAAATTGCGATTTTTCTGAAGTTAGGGGAGACTTGATCCCCTATTGAAGGAGACTTGATCTTTTATTCAGGAAGCCCTAATCCTTGTATAAAAATCAAACAAAACCCCAAGAGAGAATGTTAATTGACTATTTTGGTCATGTTTGTTCTCATTTCACAATTTATAGCAGACATAAGAAGAAAGTTCTTTAACTTTGTCTCAACGCTAATAACATTGCATACTTCAAGGCGCTATTATTTATAATTATTTTTGGATAAAAATTAGTTATTGCGTAATCAGCAATCATAACGATCAATTCAGAAGAAGAATATGGCGTTTGGAAGGGGGATCAATTGTACCCAACTCTAGGGGATCAATTGTACCCATAATCAACATTTTAGAAAACTTTTTCTGAAAAAAAGTTGAGAGTTTTCCATTGCTTTCAAAATATGGCATTATGAAGTTCATTTAACGCTCAGACGATTGATGCATTGGAACAAATATTTTTTTCATAATTTTCCCATGTAAGGAACATTTTAAAGTGATGCAAAAAGATCTTCAAGTTACATTTTGTGAAATTTTTTAAACAAAGTTCAATTACAAAAACAATTATTTAGTTAAAATTTTTTAAACAACATGCATTGTTATTTTGCTCATTTTGGCACATTTTTCTAGAACATTTGATCTTTGTAAGACATTCCAGTATCGAGATATAGCTAAGGAATCAAGTATCCCCAGGGATCAAGTATCCTCATTCTCCCCTATACTTCTTAACCATTTGGTCCGAAAAAAAAAAATTAGAAAAAATCTACAGTTCATGAGCTTTCAAGTCAACAATGAAGAATTTTCGAGGCGCAAAATGCGTAAAAGGAGCAAATTTGTGCAAAATTATTTTTACCATGTCTTTTTGCATCGTTAATATCTCAAACACACGGTAACTTAAAAATCTATCAAAAATAAGCAAGATAGTCCTTTTCATAACCAACACAACGCTACTAAAGTTTTGCATGTCCGAGCTCTATTAACGTAGCTATCACCGAAATAAAGTGCCCGGATACTAAATGATCATAGCCTTAATATAGCTGTTTTCTATGGTTAAATAAGCGTTTTCCTTAAGGTGGCCATTATGCCCTTATCTCCCCTAATATAAAAAAATCATTTACTACAAACTTATGTAATTTATCCTTTTGCTTCCCAACGTATAAAACAACGTGGATAGGCTTTAAGAAAAACCATTTTCAAAAGAAATCGGACGAAGAAAACTAAAGTTATTCATGAAAAACTGGATTTTCGTGTTCCTCCCGAACAAAATGTCTTAAAATCCCATACAAATTTTAGACTCGTTTAGCGACCCCTTCCCGTGATCCGATATAGCCCAAATTTGGCATGAGACCTTGTACTAGGCTTAGGATCAATTTGAGCCTGCAGCGCATAATTTTTTCAAATGTCGGGTCATTTTGGGCACTCTAATTTTTCTCCTTGGGCCCAAAAGCAATATATTTGACTTTTTATCACTCTACCATCGTTTTGCGAAGTTACACGATTCCAGATCCAGAGTATAAACTTTGTGGGACCTATTGAAGTGCTTGGCAGCGAAAACGGTCGTATTTGGAGGCAGTTTCCTTTGAATTTTAAGCCATTCATCGTGTCAATCGTTACGAAAGACCTGTTAATTTACAGTTTCCACAGATCGTTAGCCTCCTCCAGTACTAGACATTAAATTTTCATTTTTGTTTTTCTCCGGCAACTACATGTGAGACTTGTGAACGAAAAGTTTGGGGTTGGAAATCTGCCAGGTGACCGCTAAAGAGTTCGTTTTACTATCCATTACAAAATTTTTTGAAATATTCTCCTCACAAGCAATACAAATATTTCGCGTCCAATTTGACCACCGTATTTTGTTTATTTAACCGGTGGGCAACATTTCTACCTCAGAGAGGAAAGCAGAAACAAAACAAAACGGCGGCACTAAAATTAAATGTGGAAGAAATTCGTCGTTCTTGGGGAATTCTGCGACCATCGAAAGGATATCCGAACAAATCAGAAACAACCGAAGCTAAGTATCTAGTGTTTGATATTAGACTAATTGAATAATAATGTTCTCCTGGGGTCTGGTATGTATTTGTAGGTAATAAGATTTAGGTGAATATTCTTGTGACTGATAATATTGTGACAAATAATTTAGTTTTGCTTCACAACCTTTTGGAGCAGATCAAAGTTGAACATGTGAAAGTGAATGAATTACTATATTTCTTGCAATTATGTATATATCTCGGAAATGGAAAGCCTCACGTAAGACGATTTCTGTAGTACTGATAAGGATCAGGTGTCGAGATCAATTAAACTGTAATGTAAATGCTAGATAATTGAAGGTAGGTAAGCAAAACTGATGGCATGTTGTCCCGGCAGTGGTTTGTATAGATGAGGTTGGGCTACAATCTTCATTTCGCGCGCGCTCGTGTGTGTGTGTGTGTGTGTGTGTGTGTGTGTGTGTGTGTGTGTGTGTGTGTGTGTGTGTGTGTGTGTGTGTGTGTGTGTGTGTGTGTGTGTGTGTGTGTGTGTGTATGTGTGTGTGTGTGTGTGTGTGTGTGTGTGTGTGTGTGTGTGTGTGTGTGTGTGTGTGTGTGTGTGTGTGTATGTGTATGTGTATGTGTGTGTGTGTGTGTGTGTGTGTGTGTGTGTGTGTGTGTGTGTGTGTGTGTGTGTGTGTGTGTGTGTGTGTGTGTGTATGTGTGTGTGTGTGTGTGTGTGTGTGTGTGTGTGTGTG
Source organism: Uranotaenia lowii (assembly GCF_029784155.1). NCBI lineage: Eukaryota > Metazoa > Arthropoda > Insecta > Diptera > Culicidae > Uranotaenia > Uranotaenia lowii. Next base: position 358,421,208 of record NC_073693.1, on the reverse strand, counting down.
TGTGTGTGTGTGTGTGTGTGTGTGTGTGTGTGTGTGTGTGTGTGTGTGTGTGTGTGTGTGTGTGTGTGTGTGTGTGTGTGTGTGTGTGTGTGTGTGTGTGCATTTGTACATGGGTGTGTCGCGTTTTAAACATTTCTCTTCTTTAGTAACAAAACATTTACCAATAATGGTCAATTAAAGTTATAAAGCACCTCCGAATGCAATATTCAAATAACACAATGTTTTTTTTACTCAAACGAGCGAGGATTTATCAGATGGGCAAAATTAGATCTTTTTTCAGCCATTTCATTAAATAAATAATTTTAGATGAATTGCATTCCAACATGACGGGGTAATTTTTCATAAATATTTTTTCTGTTTTTGTTGTCTAATTCTGGAAACTGTGGTAATCTTTCTACGAAAATTCGAACCTGTTAATTCAGGGCTGAATATAACGTTTATTACGAATAAATCAAAAGTGCATAACAGGAAGCAATTTATTAACTAAATTGCAAAGAATCGTTCTACATTTGGGAACTATATTGCTCTGTATCAAAATATATTTAAATGAAATACAAGAAAATATGATCATGCAATTGTTAGACTACATCATAGAGTAATAAAAATTCACTGTAATAACTTTATGTCTAGAAATAATTTTACTCAATAATCTATTACCATCAACAGGTTTAGGCGTAACAGTTCATTGTTAATACTAGTCTGGTATTACTACATAAATTGTATTCTCAATCATTTATTCAACATGTTCATGAAAACTTGTATTCCAAATATATTTTATTTACAGCGTTAGTTTTAAAATGTGAAATAGTATGTTCCTGATAAATTGTTTTTAACCTCAAGATATAGAAGGCACAGTGAAGAAAATGGATATTTACTATGAATTGATTAGAAACAATATCAATACTTCAAAATTCAGTTTATGTTCAAAGATAATAGCAATATTGTTTTATAATAGTTAAAATTCTTAATTATTCGAAATGAGCCGCATAAATTGATCCAAGAACACAGTTATAATATGATTGTGATTATTATTGTGAGTGGATTACAGTTATCCACTTAGCTATGGATGAATATTTTTCTAAAAAAAAATCATTTTTATTTTGATCATTGAATTATTTTGTTAATTGTTTTTCTTTCTAGGGGATTTCAAATATAAATGAATATTTTCGAAATCGGTGGTATAATATTATTAAATACTAGATTATAAATGTTCTCAAAACGAAGCTGAGACACCGAGCGGTTAAAAATTATTTTTATAAAAATTGTTTTCAATCGAGTGAACTGAACTTAAATTTTAGATAAGCTATTCAAATCTGTTTTTTCAGATTTATTTATTTTTTTTTTAAATGGGTATTGAGTATTTATCTAAAATATAATGTAAAAACATTGATTCAAAAAAATATTTTAATAAACTATCATTTTCATTGTTTATTAGGACATATATACTTCCGCACCGTCCACACACATATACACACACACACACACACACTCACACACACACACACACACACACACACACACACACACACACACACACACACACACACACACACACACACACACACACACACACACACACACACACACACACACACACACACACACACACACACACACACACACACACACACACACACACACACACACACACACACACACACACACACACACACACACACACACACACACACACACACACACACACACACACACACACACACACACACACACACACACACACACACACACACACATCATAAAACCTTAAAAAAAAAGAAAAAAAACCCCTGAACTATCCCTGTTGCAGGAGAGAAGGAATACTCTTTGGTAGAGAAAGTTGGATCAGGTAGATAAAACAAGGTAAGAAAAAAAATAGTTCAGAAGGTTAATGAATAATGGCCATCATTATTTGTGCCGTTATTGATTTCATTTCATACATTAAAAGGGTAGAAAAATTTTAAATTTGAAAACAATCTATCGTTTTCTTACCAAGTACAAAACACACACATACAGAAACACGCATTAAAATTATAAGTCGATAGTTTACTAGCATTTTTTGGTTTTATTGAATAGAGGGATGATGATTTGTAATAATATAAAAATTCTTTGTTTTAGATCGGACGGAAAGTGAACAGGTTATGAAATTAAACAAGGTGGGTTCCAGCTACAGGTAAGATGAGAGTGTCTAGAGGTAAGACAGGTAAAAAGGTAAGATTATTTTACCATACAAATATTTCATTGATTGAATATATTATATAAGAATGTACAAAAAGTTGCCAGCTGGGCAGGTATCTACACGGATGCGGAATACCTGTCGTAGATTCTTAACTCTAAATATGTTATGAATTTTATACGGCTGTGAAACAGTTTGCTCGTTCTACAAGTAAGAAATACACCTACACGAAACTTTTTCATTTCATGTCAGTTCACACGAAGCCATGGTGTCGGGTATGTGATGATTTGCATTGAAGATTGGCTGAACTAAAAATCTAAAGGATGCAAATTAACGCATACGTTGGCGAAACTGCGGTGAATCCGTGCACCCATGGTGGATTATCTACATACATACATACATACATACATTAACCGGTGGGCAACATTTCTACCTTGTAGAAATGAAATCATGCCTAATTAAAAGTCAGCTAGACGAACCAGTCAGAATAATTAGACTTTTTTACTACTTCCTCTATTTATATTTTCAGTTTTAGCTTGAAAATACCTCTCATATTCTCCTCACTTTATGGAATCACTAATCTTCACTTATATTCAAATTTTTGCACAGTATTGGATTCTCTAGGTCTTCTCAAATGACTTACCATGAGAACTAGGGTCGAATAGTTTATTTACAGCTGTTTTTGGATTTTTCTCGATCTTACCCAAAAAAAATTGTCAATGAACTAACACCGTTTTTTATATGATTAATGTGAGGTTGCCATGATAGTTTGGTGTCAAATATCAAACCAAGATATTCATAGATATCAATTTTTTCAATAATTTTAAAACCAAAAGTCGACGCTCGGACCTCTTCGACTCGTTTTCTAGATAAGTGAAATATGACGTATTTGGATTTTGACAAATTCAGTGATAAAAGGTTTTCTGAGGAGAATCCCATTAGTATCTGTTAATTCACTAGTGTCTCTTCTAACGTAGGCCAGCGATGTATCGTCAGCAAACAGGCAGGGTTTTCCATCAAGTGCAAGCTTCGGTAGATCATTCACGTATATTAAGAACAGGAGAGGTCCTATGTTACTTCCCTGAGGTATACCTACTGACATTGGTTTAAGGGCACTTCCGGTATCATTTACTCCCACGTCCTGGAGCCCGAATAGCCCGAAAGCATTTACCCAGAATGACATTTCAACAGAATAACAAATACCCGAAATCAAACCCCACAATGAACCAGCGTGGCTTTTAAAAATCATCATGCAAGTTCGAACTTAAAAAACATATTATCCTTCAAGCTGTCGCGTGCGGACGGGTCTAAAGGTCCCTAGCTTTTACGCAGACCTAGGAAGCCCCGGCAGACCAATAACAATGTATTAGGGCTAATATGATGAATACCGATATTGTGGATAAAAATCAATTTTTTTTCAAATTCAGTTTGAATGAATATATTTCATTTTTGAGAAATGGTTCATTCTGATGAAAAATTTTCAGGGGAATGGTTCGTCTGGCGAAAAAAATGTGGAAAAGTGGTTTATGGTAATAAAAATTCTGGGGAATTTTCATTCTGAGCAAACGTATTCGGGGAAATGGAGTACAACCACTGTAGACAGTTTGATAGGTAACTCTTAATAAGATCGTTCGATTGCGTTTCTAGTCTTTAGAGTTTCACTAGTTTCGTCTGGGCAGAAGCTTGTATAGTTTTGGTCAACCATATTAAGGATGCATAAGAGAGTTTGGGTCTTATACAAGCTTTAAATATCTCATAGAAAATATTTTTTATAAAAAGCAAACTGGCCTCCTTTTCTCAGATTTGAAAAAGGTACTCTAGATCACACCATCCTTCTAAAATACTGGATATTCATGGACTACGCTTACAAGTTCATATCCTCATATGAAGCTCTTTGTCAAAAAGAAACCAATATTCGATGCTTAACGGTTTAAACAGCGACCTCCGACCTTTCGAAGTAGGAGTGCCACAAGGAAGTAATTTTCTCATATAAGTAATTCCTCATATGCGGGAATTGCTAAATTTGGAACTGTATGTATGTATGTGGATAATCCACCATGGGTGCATGGATTCACCGCAGTTTCGCCAACGTATGCGCTGAATTGCATTTTTTAGATCATGAGTCCGCAAATGTTCAATTCATATCACCACATACCCGACATCATGGCTTCGTGTGAACTGTCATGTAATGAATGTGTTTTGTGTATGTGTGAGTCTTATTTGGAGAATCAGTTTCGCAACCATATAAGATTCATCACGTTTTCAGTGTTATGAATCTAAGACAGCCCGCCTAGCCAGCTGGCAACTGATTGAACATTCTTATTGAAAATTCTTGTTATATAGTCAGTTAAATATAAGAGAAAACACATCTTACCTGTCGACAATTTATGGGATTTTAACCCAACAGTTTTCGTGCCGATACCGGGAAATGAATCCAGTACGCTTGGCATATCAAAACCAAACTCGCGCCAGCCTATCCACTAAACCACATCGGTGCTTGAAACAAAAAATATCGGGTGTTATTATAAAAAAAAATCATTATATCGTGACCAAAAATTTATAAAAATGATTTGAATCTACGCTCAAGCTTGCAACTGAACTTTCAATGTGCATGTAACTTATGTCCAACAAAACATCAATCAGGAAAATGCGGGACACACAGGCATAGATCTTTTCGGCGCCTCAATTCATACATTTTTCTATTAGTTGAGTAATTCCTCGTTTCCCAAACCATCATTCAGTGAATGGGACCAGCAGTCGAGTCATAAAAAGACATACTACTAGAGACATTTTTCTGAAGACTACTTCTGTAAGTATAGAGATAGCCTTTGGTGGTCGAACATAAAGAAGAGATAGTGTCGACAGTCGTATAAACGTGTGTTCCGCCTCATGCTTCCCGGTCATGTGGTTAAGTCTTGGTCCGAAAGAATTCTTCATGATACTGCTTCCTGAAAGGAAAAGTGGAGTACAGACCAAAAAAAAAGCACAACTAGGAGACGGAAAAATCCACCCCAAGTCTAACAAACTCATATCAGTTTCATTTGTTTATTTAGATGTGCATAAGCAAACAGCAAAAGCTCATTACACATCTCGAAAATGGTCCAAACGGATGCTGCCGCACAACTGGTACACTGTATCAAATTTTCTCTCCTTTTATGAGTGGAATTTGTATCCTTTTTTTGTTATTTTTTTTTTATTCTCTGCTACTGATACTGGTAGACGACGAAGCTGACAGTCCAAAAAAAATCTTCTCTTACCCAAAAGACCCGATGCTTCTGGCAGGTCGGAAAGTTGGCCCCACAAATCGTCCGGTCTGGCATGGCCGGCATGGTGAAGCAGAAGCAGCAGGAGAATCCCGAACCAAGGCCGGCCAACCGGAATTTTTATGTTCCTGTGCTTTTTATTGCCCAGTCAGTTAGCCCCCTTTCGTCATTTTTCTAGAAATCTAGAGACAGGAGAAAGAGAAGAAAAAAAACATAGCAAAATAAATGCCGGTTGACGATGACCACTGCTCGATTTTCTAGGATTGTATTTAGGACCTAGAAATGACCAGAGCTTAACCGAGAAGAGGTATTCGTTATTGAAGAATTGGTGAGTCAGTGAGCTTCTAGGATTGGAATGTTTAAGGTTAATGTTATTTGTTTTAAAAACTTGACCTAAACTTTTGTATTTTTCTTGTACTTTGACATAAATAAACTAGGAGTACCAACACTTAAGGTTTTCTTTTCCTGTAGCTTCTCGAAAATTTATGTTTTGATTTTTGTGGTCGTTAGAAATCGACCTTAAAGCCAAAAAGTCCTTAAAAATGGGTGATTTGCATCAAAGATAACTCATTTTGTTGAAGTCGTATAGAAAACATTTGATGGATAGTTATTCAAACAGATTGAGAGCTCATGTTGGAATAATAAAAGTTTGGTTTTACAGAACACAGCTGGTTATTTGTAAAGTTCATTAAAAAAAAACATTTCAATGATTTTACAACAAAATTTACTTGAGAATCAAAGAATTTTGATGAAAAAAAATTGCCATTCTGTTCAAATACATTCAATTCGAATCAATAGTGATGGATTGATAATAAAGAGACTGATAGGGTGACCAATTCAAGAATTAAATCATACAATATTAAAAAATTGAGGAGCAAATCTAAGGTACATCGACTTTTTCTTTACGCTTTTTGCTACCCTGAGCACAACTTCTCTGAAATTTAAAATTTAATTTTTATGTAATTTTATAAAAAAAAAATAAAAACGGCACTTCATTTAACTCACGAATTTTAAATCTGTGCATTTGATCCATTTTATGTTGAAATTCGGCTTAGTGAATTTCTAGAATCGATCGTTGTATGTTTTTTGCAGTTCTTCATTTGATAAAAATGTACCAAAAAATTTAAAATTCAATTATTTTTTATTGGCTTTTATGTTTCTATAGATCAAATTATTAATCAGTCCAGTTTCGTAAATATACCGAATGATTCCACTAAAAAATCCAAAGGTTTTCATGAAGAAAATCAATTGTTTTTTTTATTTTTCTTATATTAATTTTATGACATATGACATCGGAAACCAAAATATTTCTTTTGCTTTAATAGAATCTTCAAATCAACTTAAGTTTAGCTAACGTAGTGAAATTTCATTATCTTAACCAGGATGGCCACGATCTTTGTTTAAAAACGCTTTTTTCTGACCATTTTGTCTACGGGCTCAATTTCAGACATAAACAAAATGTTTTAATGAATATGTCGACGATTCCAAAACGGCATTATTATGAAAATCGGTTCAGTAGTTTTGAAGATACGGTCAAAATAGTAATCCGAGTTTATATGACCCTAACCGGCTGATTCAAAGTTTGAATTTTGAATACGTTTTCAAATTTCTGTACTATTTCTAAATCTAAATTTTAGATCAATATTTCAAATATGAGACAAGATATGTTCTGAGCCCTTTATATGAATTTATAATTAAAATTTTGAAGTTTTGGATTTTCATATTCCATATTCATTATTTTAATTATTTATTTTCAATCCCTTTTGTGAATCTGAGTTTAAATTAAATTATCAAATTATTAATTTGATAACGATTTTTTAATTATAAATCGCCATTTTGAAGCTTTTTTATGTTTTAATCCTGCATTAGAACTATGTTCAAGAACTTTAAATCTGATTATAAAACAAAAACCGAAAGTGCTTCCTATATTTCTATTTTCATATTCAAAAATAACTATCTAGAAATGTTGACCCCTAACACCTATTTTTCTAAATCTCTCTTGTTTCTAAACCAATTTCTACTAAATTGAAGTTAGAAGCAATATGTTGCACATATGAAAATGTTTTTTTCAAAATTCCTTTACATCATGACCACAAAAAATATAAAAAATTGGTGTAAAAACTGTACTTTTCGATGAATCAACCGCCAAAGCTCACAGTAGATTTTTTTTAAAAGACGATAAAAAAGTTGACGTAATTTGTGACATTTTGGCATCTTTAGATTTATAAAACACGAAACACAGAATTCTTGACGGCTATTCGAAGGTTAACAAAATAAAGACCTAATTTTGGCAAAACTTTGAGTCAAATATGACAAAGTATGACAAAATTTTGATAAAAATTATACAATAAAATTACAAAAATCTTGCAAAACTATGTTGAAAATTTTATAACATACATGACAAAATAATCACACAAATTTGACAAAAGAGATTTAATTATGTTAAAAATAATGACAAAAAAAGGACAAATGCAATAAAAATAAGACAGTTGAATGTAGAATTATAAAAAAAACAATAAAATGACAAAATTTTGAAACGAATATGACATACGAATTTCAAGAATATTAAAATATTTAAAACATTTTACAATAAAAAATGAAAAATCTATGACTATAGTTTGTCAAAATTGTCATTTTGTTTTATTTGGTTCATAAATAGGGTTATTTGCCCTACTTTGGACCCATTAAGCGGTGGTTTTTAATTAATCAAGGTTTTCTCACGAATGGACGGAAAATTTATATCCTTCAGGAAGTTTATTTATAAATCATGTTCTTATCTGCAAGTTTCAATGAAAATTTTCCACATGGGTTTCGCCATTATCGAGAGATTTGCAAACAAATGGATGATTTAAATTTCCAACTTTGAACCTACTGTTCCTATTTTGGTACTGGACCGGTTCCTTTCATTGGACCTAGAACTAAAACCCCTATAAAAAGTTTGATTTTTCGAAAATAAATAAACAAATTTATTGTTTATGTAAACTCAAATCAATAACTATCATAAAATAGTATTACAGCTTTTTAATATTTTAAAAACTATTTCTGTTATGAATATCACAAACACTTTTATTCCCCGTCAGCTCTATCAGCAAAACGATAGCTGAAACTTGATTGTGTTTAGTTACTTATAGTTTATTTGCGTAAATCTGGCAAAAATGTTGGAAATATTCGATATTGGTTCTGAATTATGCCCCAATTAAAAATTCGAAACATTGTTGATTGGTTGGTTTTGATACAAAGATTTGGTGATGTCAGGTCTAAACATGGAACATCAAAGTCGAAAGTTTCCTATATTTGGACCTTTTGCAAATTTTCCGAGTTTTCCATTGATTTTCATGAATTTTCGGAAAAATGGGTAGTATGGTTCATATTCTTCACAGTGAAAGTAATTTTCCTTTAAACTTTGGCTTGGAAAGTAAAAAATCGTGATTTTTCCTTAAACACTCTAATTTCTCAATACGCGCCCCACTAAATGAGTTGTCTGATTTACCACTGATGAAGAGGTACATTTTTAAAAACGTTGTAAATTTTATCAGAAAGACTTTTAATGGCAAAAAAACGGTAAGGTAGGGTTCAGGAAGAATAAGAGTTCATTGTGTACATAGGAAAATCTTTATTTTATGCAAGCAAAATGAATTATTTTCAATTTTAGGCATTTTAGGACTAAAGTAGGCTCTAGGTCCAAAGTAGGAGCACTCACCCTACTTGTCAATGGTTTGTGATGTTCGTCATTTTTTTATCATACATTTGTCATATTTGACATAACTTTGCCACTCCTTTGTCATATTTTTATACAATTTGTCATATTTGTTTTCATTATTTTCTCATATTTTTGTCATGTTTTTGACAACTTTTCGTAATGTTTGTCATTATTTATGATTGGAATGACAAATTTGTGTTATATTTGTTTCATTTTTATTATACTTAGATGTGTCACAAATTTCATATTTTATTATAGCTTTGTCATATTTTTATATGTCATAATACTGCCGTTTAAATGTCATTTTTGTCAGAATTTTGTCATATTGTTATCCTTTACATCATAGTTTTGTGCGATTATTGAATCCATTTTGTAATATTTTTTACATCGTTTTATCTTTTTTTTTGTGATTTTTGTCAGAAATTTCTCATTTTTTAGCACAATTGTTATCTTTTTGTAAAATTTTTGCTATAGTCAAGGCTGGATAAATTGGTAGCGGGAGATGGGGGCAGTTGCCCCGTGCTCCCGGTTCAGGAATGCTCCGAGGAAAAAATTAATAATGTTAAAATCACACTGCTTTAAACTACAGAAAACCAGAAAATGAAATAAAAATTTGAAAAATTTTAAATCTAAATCAATACTCAAAATATAACAGTAAAGGGCCATCGGTGTCATGAAAAGTTTTTTCTGTATATTACGAGTTGCTTTCTCAAGAATAAATAACACATCATTATCTCTTCAAAACTTGTGTTAGACTATTTTCAAAAGTTCACATTGAAATTCATTGTATTTTCTTTCCACATTTTACGATAAGATTTTTCGGTTCAAACTAAACGTCAGATCTGCTGTTTTTTATAGGTTTGTAGATATGTATTTGATTAAGCTAATATAGTTTTCATTTCATTCATTCATTCATATCATTCATTTCATTTTACAGTCCTAGATTTCCACTTCGATTTTAAACTCATCTTATTGCTTCAAACAAAAACTTCTGTATCTTCTATTTATGGAAATATTCTGAATTCTTATAACAATGGATAATTCGAAATAATAAAAATATTGGAAATGTCAAAATTATTTTGATAGATGAACATTCGCATAATCAAACTCTGTTTGAGATTTTACTGTAATGACTCAATTCTTGATTTGTAACTTCATTTTCAAACTTATATATTTGGATTTTTTAAAGATTGCAGATAATTTTTATTCGTTAGGCCGGAACAAATTACAGATCGTTCTTTTGTCATTCGAAATTGGTATATCACGAGGAGGAGATAGTAAAAAATAATGCGAAAAACTAATAAATTGGGATAAATTGCACGAAAGCTTGTATGCAACAGAATTGCATTCTATATCATTGCACGAAACCTATAAATCAAGTAATTTTTTATCGGAAAATTCTATAAAATCAAGAATACAAAAGGTAAAATCACTCCCATCTTCCGTAATTTGTTTTTTGGTTTTGTAATCTTTCGGATATTCGTTTTTTTTTTCAAAATTTTATTTCAAATTTCATTTATTCCCTCTTCGGGTTTTTTAGAAATTTTGAAGCGTGGAGTGACAAAGGAAGAAATTTATATTTGTTCCAGCCTTATTCTAAATTAAAATTGATAATTTTGTATTCACTGACTGAAACATTACTTTTGAATCCGTAAGTTTTTTCTGATTAGAAAATGTTTCTGAATTTAAAATTGTAATTGCCCATCCAATTATTTTTTTTTAAATAATTAAAAACCATTTTTTCTATCACAAATTTAAAGCCAGAATATTCATTTGCAATTTCATTCTTAAATTTAGCAATTATTCTTTTCTTCAGATATTGAGTTTGATTCTCATTTTTTCTCAACTCGATAATTTTTGAAATTTATTTCCCAATTCTAGATTTGAATCGAGGAAGTAAATTTAAAGTCTAAAAACATATCTATCTCAATGTAGGTTGAAAATTTGGCTATTTAACAATCGTTATGGAGGAACTGATTTTTTTATTAATAGCGAAGCTTATACCAGGCGTGAAAAAAATTTGAATATTCATTCTTGTTTTTCTTATACAGCGGTTATAAAGATGAATTTGAAATTAAAAAAAAATTTAAATAAGAAATCACAACTCGAATAAAGGATTCCAAAATACTATATTTATAGAATTTGGCGTTCTGCTTGTCAAGGTTTAGCACAAATTATAACAAACTTCTCCGTTTTAGTTTCTGTGCCGTCTTCAATGAGTTCAAATTTATTGTGAATATTGTTTATATTAGAGTTTTCAATTTCGATGAGTTAATTAGCTCTCCTAAAATATTTGCAATAATGGCATGAAAAAATTGTTAAAAAACACTTCTTGTTTTTAAATTTGAAATTTTCAACTCATTTTTGTTCCTACAGAACAGCGTTTTCGTATTTAAAAAACTTGCATCAAATATTCAAACTTCATAAAGACTTCAAACTGAAAAAGAATGATAGAGCAAACCTAACCTTTGCCATAATTTTGTCATAGTTCTGTAATTTTTTTTTTCATCCTTTTGTCAAATTGTGGTTTTATGACAAAATATGACAATATGGTAATTTGTCAGATTTGAGCCAAAATTTTCTCTTATTTTTGGCTTATTGCTGTTTTTTTTTGGCAAATTATTGTCATATTTAAAACAAATCGAATGGTCGACGAAATATTTTTGTCATACTTCTGTCAAATTTTTGAAATTTTTTCACCACATTTGACGAAATTTTTGTCAAAATTCGGTCCGATTTTTGTCATTTTACAGTTCATTATTTTTTCGTTTTTGTTAAAAAAAAAAGTCATATTTTCGCTCCATTTTTCATATTATTATAATACTTTTGTCTAAGTTCTGTTAAATTAAATTAATTTTATAGTCATTTTTCGTACATAAATTTGTCATTTTTTCAATCGTTATTTTTGTCATTTTTATGTCCGATTTTTGCCATCTGATTGTCATAGTTAGTCATCCCATTTGTATGTATTTTTGCAACTTTTTTTTCAGATTTCTGTCATTTTTTGATAAATTTTACTACTGATATGCCTTCTATATATATTTAAACTACCTCTGAATGGTTGATTGCATTTAATTCAGCTACAGTAACTAGCTCCTTCTACTTGAAAATGTACGCCCAAAGTAATTTCACCGCCCTGGTTTCATGTCGAGCAGTGGAAGAGGATCTCTTTCACATATATTATTCAACATTTTCCCCTTAGTTAGTTACTTTTTGTGGACATTTTTTTTTCATATGTATGGGTATACCTCAAAGAGAACCAACTATCAAAAAGTCCTGCGGCCGCCAAGGATTCAGGATCATTCAATGTTTCATTAGTCTGCTGGTTTTGCATTAATTTGGCCATGTTTCCCAACAGCCTTTGGTAAGAAGTAAAAAAAAAATCGAGGAAAAAAAACCTTGGCAGCAAAAAGTTCACTCTCATAACATTTGTGGGCAAACATAACTCTCTCTCGGTGTGTGCTTTACAAATAAGTAAAAAGCTTTAAATTAGCATATGAAAAATATACACCGAGTGTAGTAGAATGTGTAGAATTGCATGCAAAGGCAAGCAAGGATGCTGGTCATGGAGCAGTTTTTTATTCTTCGTTTCTCGCTCGTGTTACCAGTCTCCTGGAAAGTTGAATGGGTGGCTGCTTTCTGGTAACTAAACTAGATGGTATATTTTTTTTGCGGTCGGTTAGTGTCTAAGAGTGCCATCTCGTAAAAACTGCATCAAAACGACCGGGACTGACTCCGGTGCCTTGGTTTGGTCCGGGGATGGTCCATGGGGCCAAATCAGAACCTCGGACCAAAAGGAGGGTGGAGGCTGCATACACATAGAGAACATTCGACAAAGCACGGTGCCAAAGGGTGACTCCCACACGTGTGTTGGGTGTTCCGGGACATGCAGCTCGATGTTCGTCCTGTTCCTAGTCGCTGTCTGGCATCGGAACATTTGGCCAGCATTCGGTTGCTAGTGGCACACGCTTCTTGGCGCTTTGCTGTGGTTTCTCTGTTACGGTTCTTCTTAGAGGAAGTAGGGGCGATGTTTTGTTAGTCAACGGAAGAACAAAGCCACTGGTGCCCAAGGGCCCCTCTGTTAATCTTTTTTTCGTTTCTATGTTTGATGACAGACGACGACTGTTAACGAGAAATTCACATGACATCTGCTGGGCGAATATTGGTTCAAATGCTTTCAAAAATAACAAATTTTACTCTACATAAGAATAAATAAAATAAAAGAAGGCATTTGAAAAAATTTGAAATTCAAATGATTTTAAACGATGATTACAACCACAACTTTAATAATAAAAAACTGTTTTCTGACAATGAACAAAAAACTGAAAGAGTATAGAAATATTTTAGAAGAATACACTCCCAATTGTCAACCACAGTGAAACACATTTAACGTGCTATATTCCAATAACTATTGCTAAACTCTACTGAAATACGTTTATTATTTTCATTTTTTCAATTCGGTTTAATGAAGATCAGTTTTTTGTCAGAGTTAAGCTTTTTTTCCTCAGATTTAAGCTTTTTTTTAGATTGAGGCTTTCATCTCCAATGCTCTCAAAAAAAACTTAAATCTGAGGAAAAAAAGCTTAAGAATGAAATTTAGGGGAGGAGCGGGCTATATGCGCCTATTAAGCAGAATACTGATTTAATCAAATATTTCATTGAATAGGTGTACAAAAACTATATACACACGAGCAGACATCTTTTTTCTATACATTGGTGTAATTTTTATGTTGAAATCTGCTTCAGTTTTTGAGAAATCGATGTTATTATAACTGTTATCAAAATTGCCGAACCTCAAACCGTGCAGGCTAAATGCGCCTATTTATGTTTTATTTTCTTATTCGTCTTTCATATCATTATGAAACTATCGTATTATATAGATATCTGTCAACCACATTAAATTTTGAAAGTATCATAATTTTTAAAGTCACTGTGAAGTTTATCGTTTATTCAAGATATTTCATAGTTGCCGAAAATGACATAACTATTATTACTATAATTTTCTTGTGATTATTATTGCTACAGTGTACTTCATGGTGAAATGAAAATCCAAACCAAAACGATAATTGGTTAATTTGTTCTCCTTTTACTCATTTTCAATTTTTCGTGTAACGAAAATTTTTCGTGTTCACTCGCGCGCCATTTTTTTCCAAGGATTTTGCTTCATTATTAACGTATGAAAACCCTGAATCCGGACAAATTCCTGGTCTACTGGTAGGATGTGGATCGAAAGGCGAATGGTTTCAACTCTGGTGATGCTGGTAAGTACACTGAGGTTTTTTTTACGCGGTTTTTTGTACGGTATTTTTTTACGCGGATTTTCGAATTAACGCGGTTTTTTTAACGCGGATTTTTGAATTAACGCGGTTTTTGAGAGAAAATATTCTAAGACTTTTTCAAAGGAAAACACTTAGAATCTTTTTGTTGTTGGGAAAATCTAAGCTCTGAGACTAAGAACGTGATACATGAGACCTGAGAACTGTGACCTGAGACCTGATACTTGAGACCTGAGACCTGAGATTTGAGACCTGAGACACGAGACATGAGACAGTAGATCTGAGACTTGAGACCTCAGACATGAGACATGAGACCTGAGACTTGAGACCTGAGACATGAGACCTGAGACATGCGACCTGAGACATGAGACCTGAGACATGAGACCTGAGATATGAGACATGAGACATGAGACATAAGACCTGAGACATGAGACATGAGACCTTAGACCTGAGACCTGAGACATGAGACATGAGACCTAAGACATGAGACATGAGACCTGAGACATGAGACATGAGACATGAGACATGAGACATGAGACATGAGACATGAGACATGAGACATGAGACATGAGACATGAGACATGAGACATGAGACATGAGACCTGAGACCTGAGACCTGAGACATGAGACATGAGACATGAGACCTGAGACATGAGACCTGAGACCTGAGACATGAGACATGAGACATGAGACCTGAAACATGAGACATGAGACATAAGACTTGAGACCTGAGACCTGAGACATGAGACATGAGACGTGAGACATGAGACATGAGACATGAGACATGAGACATGAGACCTGAGACATTAGACATGAGACATGGGACCTGAGACTTGAGACCTGAGACATAAGACCTGAGACATGAGACCTAAGACATGAGACATGAGACATGAGACATGAGACATGAGACATGAGACATGAGACATGGAACATGCGACCTGAGACATGAGACCTGAGACATGAGACGATCCGAATTCCACACTGTCAAATATGCCTCACTATATTCTGCTATTCTATTAATCTAATTATCATGGTTCTTACGCGTTTTTTTTAGTAACGTGCATTTTGCGCGAATTTTTCAATTAAAATGGATTTTTTTACGCGGATTTTCGAATTAACGCGATTTTTTTTAGGTAGATTTTCGAATTAACGCGGTTTTTTACGCGGTACGAAATACCGCGTAAAAAAACCTCAGTGTACTTTTATTGTTCATATTGATGGGTTTGTAGACAATCTAAACTGATTGAAAATTCTTTCTTTTTTCTAGCAGCTGCCGGAATGTGCATAATTCCGCTGCTCCAGCTTCAAGTGCGGGCTGCAGTGACTGATGTGGACAAAATTATAGTCCAAGACATAGCCCGTATCGGAAGTCTTGATATTTTCGGGGACTGATTGCATTGAATTTATTTGGCTGGGATATCAAGCGGTGTCCTAGGAAATTGCACAGATGTGGTTGTCGAGCTGCCGCTAATGAAGTACGGGTGCTTCCCATTTTTGAGAAAGTGACGAGTTCGTTTTCGAAAGTTTCCTAAATAAATAAAAAATGTACCAAAAAAGTAAAAATAGTAGATTTTTTTAAAGTGGAAAAGTACTTGAAAAAAAAAACAAATGGTTCTTATTCAAGAATACCATGAAATTTTCCGGTAAAACCATAATCATATACCATAGAAAAACCTTGATATCCATCTTCATTTCAACAATGAAAATGATCGGATTTTCAAGGTTTTATTGTGAAAAAGTGGAAGCTGTTATTACCATGGACTTCATATTTTTGACCTTCCGAATGTATGGAAATTCGCCATTTTTTCATGGTCGCGCTGCATAACAATTAGAGTGTCCATTTTCCGGCCATTTTCTCGTTCCCGGGAATCGGGAAATCTGGTGGCCTGTTTCCCCGGAATTCCCGGGATCCCGGGAAATATTGAAAAACAAGTTAAATATATGTACTTCGATTCAAATATACATAGCTTATTGAACCTTTCGTGCATACAAGCCCATAATTTGTTGAAAATGTACATATCATAATGTTTTTAACTTATTTTTAATTAAATAAACTCAAACTGTTTTCAACTATGATAAATTAAAACAGTCTAACGAACTATAAAAAAAACCTGAATAAGTCAAATGAATTTATCCATGCAATTGGGGGTTGGTAAAAAAAATATGTTTTATTTGTTTCATTTTTCCAACCATTTTACGTTTTTCTGAAAACTTTACATATTTGCTCTTCATATGTAAAAATAGGATGTATTCTTCATTTTGAGGTTTTGAAGCTCATCTGGGGAAACTCAGTTGAATTTTTTGGTATGGGGAAGTGTGGCGGGCCATTAAAAATTTATCATTTCTAAAAAAAAAAATACAGTGCATGAATGTTACTTTCCAGAAATCACAATCTGTCAACCTGCTGCGCAGTTTTTCATATATTTTTCGAACTGTAGTGGGTTTTCGGCGAATACGGCGTGGAAATACATATAATATTTTTTAAACTAATCTATTTGAATAAAAAAAAATGCTCCAAATGGCTGCAAAATGTCTACTGCTACTGGAATCGGCATATTCTCAATGAGTTTTGTATGGGAAAATTTTCAAAAAGAACAATAAGAATGATTCCGGAGAATTTCAGACTTTTCCAGAGAAATAATTTCATACATGTCGGGAAATCCCGGGAATGAAACTACGATTCCCGGGAATCGGGAATTCCCGAATTTTATAAAACCCCGGGAATTCCTGCCCGGGAAATCCCGGGACGGACACTCTAATAACAATACTCCTACGATGAAATGTATAGTCGAAAACTATTAATTCCAATGTTCATTCACGGTATCGAGGACGATAATATAATTGACGATACAATCCTATTCGGGGCTTCTTTGTCAGATTTAAGCTTTTTTTTCCTCATATTTGAGCTTCCATCTCCTATGCTCTCAAGGCAATAAAAAGCTTAAATAACTTTGCAAATAGATTTTGGTCATACGATACATAAATAAATCCTGTTTCATTGCAGGCGCCTGGTTGTAGGTAACACCTTTTTTCAGTGCACCAACTGTGCAGAATTTTCTGTCACGTATTAAGATCTATACGAAGATGGAAAAACTAATCCAAACCAATTGATTACACAACGCTTTAAGCTTGCAAACAAACCTTCACGCTCATATTTTTTTAACCAGAAATGATTGTTTTTCATACATTTTTTGGGATTTTTAGTAGAACTGCTAAAATTGTTGTTTTTTAACCGTGTTGAATTGTTTAATTTTAACCATTTTCCGAGTTCATGAGGAAATCTTTGATTATGGTTGAAATTCAACAAAAAAAATGTGTGAAAAAACTGTCGCCATGTTTGCAATCGTTTGTGTTTGAGTTGTTTTTGGTTCCGCGTTGGACTTATTTAAAAAAAAAATCTCCTGAAATACATGATAATAATTACTGTAACTGTAAGTATTTGCTTGACAATACCCTTTAATTTAACTAATAGTCATTGTGTTCAGATTGATCACCAACATCACTCCTCTTCTAAATTCTATTTTCAGACGAGAGTTGTGAACCAACTATGGGTTATCTGGAGTCGGAAGCAGCAGCAGTCCAGCAGAAAACAGAAATTCGACGGTTGACTCAACGAAATCATAACATTATATGCCCCCAGCCGCCGTCACGTCTTAGGGTAAGTACATGACATTTTGTAAATCTCTGTCAACTGTTCCGAGATTAATAACTATGTTAAATTAATTACAGAATGTTCCGGAACTCCCTACGTTTGCTGCATCAGAAGGTTCCGAAATTATGCTAGGAATCACCGGCACTAGAATCACAGCAGAGCGGGAAGCTGAACATTCCAGGAAAGGCAGCAGCGTAACTGGTGGTAGCAGTGGCCGACGCAATCAATCCCCCGGCCGGCTGAACTTTCTTCCGACAATGCACCTTAGTAGTGACCTGGCACTTTTATACCAGCATCAAGCAGATACCGGTGAAAGCAAACTTAAAGTTGATGTTAAATATAAAAAAATCTGTTGAAAATCTGATTGATTGATTTCTTTAATTCTGTTACCTGTGTTCAAGTCGATTTATATTTAAAAATGAATATTTTCTGCTAATTTCGTCCAATTTTTACTTTTTCGATCATGCTTGAAAAATAACCATTTTCCAAGTTCTCAGTGAAATCTCATTTTATGAGTTTTCGCTGAAAACTCATAAAATGACTTGATCCACAAAACTGCCATTATGGTTATTTTTCAAACATTTATGGTTCAATGTGGCCCAGCGTGTTGATTACATGCACACAGAATAAAGTTCACCCATTTTTGACTAAATAAGTTTAAAAAAAATTCGCTGCCCGATAGGAAATTTGACAGATGAAAAATTTCGCCGTTCACATATTTAGTTGGGTGCCGATTTAGTCTGGCTACGAATAACCCTACTAAATAAATGACCCTATTTAGTATGCCGATTAATCGGGTTACGCTTGAATATGAAAAAGGTGCCATACTAAATCGGCTGATGAGTAGGCTCACACAATTACGTATGATTTAGTAGCACAATAAGTTGATCTACGTTATCGGGGAGGATTAGTCAATTTAGTAGGTTTTCGTAGGACTCTATTTAGTTGGCATACTTTAAGCCTATTTAGTATGGAATAGTCATAACTGAATTAGTTTTTGACGTCTGTTGTGTGATGGAGTTCATCGATGGGAAAGCTTGGCCCACGACAGCACGGAAGGCCTCGTCGGTGCTCATCAGCGGTTCGTTGGAGTGGCGAGTGCATTTCTATCGGTTCCATCACGACGACGTTCAACCTAAACAAGTTCTCGGACGTTTGCCGGATATGCCTGAAGCCGTAATAGAAGGTGTTCCTGACTCCGATGGAGGCATTGTTTATGAATTCCGTCGCCCTCACCGTGGGCCAGTTTCTAGATGCAGTGCTTGGATGGCAAACTTCTTCGCAGGACATGTCGTTTCCTATTCGGCTAAGTTATAAGATTTCGGCATTCTCATAAGAAAAATCTCCACTGGACTTGCTCCAGTCAAGTCCATACTGCTATGGAATATGGCTTCGCAAATTTATTTTACTAAATTATGTGACTAATAAACCTTTTTGGGCGGGTGGATCTATTTTGCGGTCAATCAATCCGACTATTTAGTACGATTGGGTAGGGTGGTAGGAAAAAGAATCGATTTTTGAGACCAATCAATTCTGATATTTAGTCGGATTGAGTTGGGTGGTACGAAGAAAAATCCATTTTTGCGATCAATTAATCCGGCTATTTAGTACGATTGGGTAGGGTGGTAGGAAAAACAATCGATTTTTGAGGCCAATCAATTCTGCTATTTAGTCGGATTGAGTTGGGTGGTACGAAGAAAAATCCATTTTTGCGATCAATCAATCCGGCTATTTAGTATGATTGGGTAGGGTGGTAGCAAAAACAATCGATTTTAGAGGCCAATCAATTCTGCTATTTAGTCGGATTTAGTTGGGTGGTACGAACAAAAATCAATTTTTGCTGTCAATCAATCCGGCTATTTAGTACGATTGGATAGGAATATCTCATCAACTTTATCGCCCTACTAATCAGCCGATTTAGTCGGTTCCTACACAATCATGCTACTCATCACCCTATTTGATAGGCCTACGAAATCGGCTTATTAATCGGCTGATGCCCAGCAAAAACTCCCATAAGCGACGTTGCAACAATAGGCCGATTAGTATGAACGAAAATCGGCCGACGCAGCCTTCGCGAGCCGACTAAGTATAGTGAATAGTAGGGTGTATTTCCTATCGGGTGCAGCATCTTTTTGAAAAATAAGGCAGATAAGGCATGCCCAGTTCGGTAAAATTTGTGAACCTGTTCAATGTGAAACTCTTTTCAAGATTTAAATACAGTTTTAATAATGATCATTAACTAAGTAACACAATTTGTTTCTGATCACTGGCCGGTGATCTTATCAGACCAGCATGACGTTTGAGCGCTTTTTTTTTATTATTTGTTGTTCTGTCTCCCAGCCCTGGTTAATGATTACAGATACAATTCTTATTTTCAAGTTACTCAAAGCGATACATTGGATTTTTAAAAAAACAATTTTTAGATAAGTTTGTGTTATTTTACTTTCAGTTGTGTGCATTCATAATTCATATTTGAAGAACTCAGAAATAAGGTTGAGGAATTTTCTGAACAGAAATGAGATTTAGAATTCAGAATAACATTGAAAATTATTTTGTTATTAAGAATTAACTTAAAACACAGAGAACAGACGTATAAGGTCGAATAAAAAATCTTCAGAAAAGTGTGCAAAAATTAAAAAGCCATAATCAGAAAAATACGTTAGAAAATTGACTGTAAACAGTGCCATCTGTTGCGCCGTTCAAAAGTTACAAATCAACTTCTAAAGCACTCAGTTCTCGAAACGGCGTAATCGTATATGAACCCATGAATAAGTTGACCAATATTTTAGAAAACAAACCGCTTCAATTTATTGCTTGATAAATGCAATTGGAGTTAACTTGGGTAATTTTTACTTTATTAATTCTTGAACAGTTATCGAAGTCAGAAGATGCATCGGCTATGTCCAGTCAAATAAGAACATTCTTGACGATCATTCTAACCTAGCATTACTGATTCTAGGCATCTCAAAGCGGGTTTCATTAAAAAGGCGTCGGAATTTTTACACAAGTTTCGAGGGCTAGGTTGTACGTCTGTTCTCTGTGCTTAAAAGCATTGAGGGCCAAATCTCTCGCATTACAAAAAGAGCTTCAACGTTTTGTATTTTTAAATAAACGAATGCTCAAAAAATGGTAATGCTTAAAAATGAAAAATTTTAAAATTCAGTCTTCGGATTGTTCGATTTTAAAGTATTTCGATTGAATTCCGCATATGTAAGTTTAGTCTAGGTATATTGAAATATTTGGCTGGTTTGAAGTTTCATTCAAATTCATAATCATGATTTCATATTTTATAGAATATTAAGCTTCTAGTTTTGAGTTCTTCAAATCAATTTCAGGTAATAAGGTGGAAATTTTAATTTTTTTTCAAGCATCATCGAAATGTTAAAATAGTTGCAAACATTTTATCACGGATTAAGTTTAAGTGACTTATATTGATTTCAACAGATAAATTAAAAGTTTTCATTTGAAACGGTTGGTTTTGCAATAATCCTCTTAAAGTGGCTAAAAAAATCAAATAATTCAATTTGACAGAAAGATAATATTTTCATCTAAATTTGCAATTAAAATTTAAACCATCATGTCGCAAAATTTTTGAACAAAAAATTTATTTTTAGAACTTGAGATTGCATATTCTCATTCCCACTCTCGATTCCTTAATCCTAATTGCAATCAGCCATCAGTATATTTTTTTAATCAGACATGCTTACAACTAACATTAAATCACAACTTCTATAAAATGCAAAAAAAAACAAACACAGAAAACAGATACAGATAAATAGAGATTTTATCATGATGCCGATACAGATTTTTTTAAAAAGCCTGGCATCCCTGAAATTAGAAATGTCAAAGATAGAAAAATCACAACACACGGTAAATTTAGATTATTCAGAGACTGAATAATTTCGGTTCAGCGGTCGTACCATGTATGAAGATGAAAACAACTGAGTTGGAATCCATCAAAATTCTGAGTTGTTTTCAACTATTGACTTCCAAAGCCTGGAACTTAGCGAAGACGCATACGTTTTCGAATAAAATAGATGAAAGCATCTCAGAAAGTTCCAATAACCATTGTTGATTGTTTGGATGCGATGGTCGGATACAGTTGACGAAATAATCAAGGTGAGTACAACTTTTAATCACATTTTTTATTAGAAATTAAATGGTATCGAAAGGATAAATACAAAAACAAAATTAAAAAATTTTATCTTTTCTTCCAGCCATCTCTATGGAAGCCATCATTCACAACTGTAAGTATAATTTTGAAGTGTAAATCATTTTCACCTATGATGTTTTTTTTTCTTGTCTTTCCAGATCAGCTCAAATAAGACAGAGTGTGCTGGCAGGTGAGCGGCCAAGTGGGACATCACGAAGTTCCACCGGCTGAATGCGGTCAAATGGCCCGGTGGCACTTACTTTTTTTGTCGTAAAAATAAATCCAACCGAATAAAAATGCACGCATCCATATTCTAAATACACCGTACAATCGTCTTTTTCTTTTTAAAATCAGAAATTCCATTCAAAATCGCTTTGAAATTTCATAAATTTTTGATTTTTTTTCACTCAGTCGATCCATGAACAAGCCTAAACCACCCTGAACAAAAACAACTCAGAATTCGCGAAAACCCCTACAATTCATTTTTGAGTTTTCCCAGTTTTGGCGCATTTTGAATTATTTTCCTTCAAATCTGAGTCAAGGAGAATTAGAGTGCACACAATAAAATTACACTCGTGGAGGCAAAAATAGTTTTCTCCAAAAAGTGAGAAAAGTGCGTTTCTGGAGGTAATCCGAACTTCGCCATTGGATCCATCGCCCATCCGTCAAGACGAACCAGCTGTTGCCATCGTTGGACATCGGAAGTGACCGCAATCAGCAGCACGTATAATCTCAGGTGAATTCCCAAACAATGAAGTATGATGTGGTTAAAGAAAAAAGGAAGAGCGTAAACTACGTAGTGGAATAAACAACGAATTCAAATAAGGAGGCTTTCTACTATAAGTGATATTAAATATAGTTTTTCAGCTACGAAACTTATAAAAACATAGAAAAACTTCAACCCAGAAGAAATTTCTGGCGAAAAGATACCATAAATATTTGTTCAAAAAAACAACCATTAAAATTTATATATTTGGGAATCCCTGCCTGCACTTTAATGACCTCAAGATTTACTCGGACGCGTTCATGCTTGGGATATATTCGGTAGGTAAGTCTATGTAGGAACCTAGGTATTGAAAACAAGACACACAACCAAACCGAGAGCACGCCGAGCCTAGCGGAACTAATAATAAGATGTAATTATAATTACTTGGCTATCTCTCACTCTCAGCCAACGACGACCTCGACTGGCCAAAGATGCAACCCGGAGGGCCAAAGCAAGTGCAGTGAGTAACCAAACACTGGCCAACAAGCGGATCGGCTAGGTTTTTGGATGAATAACTCAAATCTCCGGAAGCCAGGAGAATGAAGGTCAAGAAGGGTGAGGATTTGTTTGCAGAACTGTAAGCGGTAAAGTTGGAAAATGTCGGCTTTCCGGAAAATGGAGATTAACTTACCTAAGTGAGTGGTTTTCCTGAACCCGATTTGACGCTTCCGGACAAAAGACCCTGACCGCTGGCTAGCTAGCTAACTACACAGGCTGATGTTGGCCAAGTCGACTGTTGCTCTTAGCAGCACTGGACCAAGTTTGATTGGATGCTCCGGCCAGTGTTTGTATGTGAGATGATGAGAGGTGTCTTTCAGCATCAGTGCCTAGGATGCTTGAGGTAACCGTTAAACAATATTTGAGATTCTGAACTGCATTATCTAGCAAGAAACAGGAAAAGGATCCATAGCTTTACACGGCCACAAATGGAGAAAAATAAAAAATACTTGAGTCATTTCCGACTTGATAGAATAACTAAAATAACAAAAATGAAAAGACAAAAATGTCAAAAATTACAAAATGACAAAAAATTGCAAAAAATACAAGATTGATTAAAATTTCAAAATTAACAAAAATGACAAAAATGACAAAAATGAAAAAATGACAAAAATGACAAAAATGACAAATATGACAAAAATGACAAAAGTGACGCAATAGACATACAAATTTTTTGTGAAAAGTTGGTAGGTATGTCTCCTAAAAAAGAGTTTTTTTAGATTTGATTTTTTTTTAGTTTGAAGTTATTCAATAGACATCCTAAAACACCGCACAGCACAAAATTTATCCCACAAATGAAAACTTTTCGGTGCGTGTGATAAATACACGAACTCTCTTTATTGTGCCGAATGCCCCAATTCCGGGGGTTCCTCGGATTCATCTAGCTAGCTGGACAAGCACTTCCGGCAATTTACCGAGGCTGACACACACACAATTTTCCTGCTGCAGAACAGGTAGATCCGGTAGATCGCTTCGTAATTTGTGATTGGGTGTTGCGGTGGGTTCTGTGCGTGGATGAGTGCAGCTGATGGTTCCAAATTAGAACCGACAAGTAGGTATTGGGGTGGTGAGCCAAAAGAAGCAAACCCCCAACAATACCCGGTGATGCAATATAATTTCGATCGGATGCAGTTTTCCAATGAATAACATTTGTCGAGCGTCGAGCGACGTCGTCCTCTGAAGTGGGGTCCCGGAACAAAAACCTGAAGAGCCACCGGGAACCAAAAACGGGTTCGCTCTCGAAAATTATGGGTGCGTCCAATCGGAATCAATTTACGTGTTGATTAGATTGGTTGTGGAGGTAAATTTAATGAACGATCCGGCGCATAAAATACGGTTCCACTCCGAGGGGAGGACTGATTTGTCTGAAATGTTTTTCCCGCTGATTGGGATCGCACGGAATGCTTGGAAAATCGTGAATATGAAAAAAATATGTATAAGACTACTCACGTTTCTTTATAAATCCTCCCGAAGTCGTATATATTTTCGAAATCTTCGTAAAATATCTATAAAAACGTGATTTCAGATATTTCAAGCCACGACCTAACAGATTGCTGAATCTAGATAAAGCGAGACGAAATGACCTCAGAACTCAGCAAATGATCCTTAGCGATGAACCGAAGTTAAGATGGATCTTCAGCAGGGTTTGATGCCAGCGCTGACCAATCGACAATCGTTGTCTGCAAAAATATTTCCATACCTGATAGACTTTATAAAGAGACATATAAATTTTAAAGGTACGAGAACTTTATTGTCCAAACCTGCGAAAGATTCTTTGAGTGCAAAATTCTTTTTTTTTATCTTCCATTTTCGCCAATATCTTCCACTATAAAACAAGACCGAAATTTCTCAATTTGTTCCATGTGAGAAAACCCGTTCTTCACTTTCGACACACGTCTCAATCTGACTTTATTTTTCTCCACTTACTAATCCTTCTTAATTTTTAACCAAGTTTTTAACATAGATTTTTTAATATATGAATATTTATTTAAACTATTTACACTCTACACTATTTAAACTCCGTAGAGTCGCACGAGCTCGTGATCCTTCCTTCGCCACCACACCCTTTTCTCTTGCACGCCGCCAAAGATGGTTCTTAACACTCGTCGCTCGAATACTCCGAGTGTGCGCAGGTCCTCCTCAAGCAATATAATTGTCTCGTGCCCGTAGAGAACAACCGGTCTAATGAGCGTCATATACAGGTTACACTTCGTGCGAGGGCTAAGTCTTCTCGACCGCAGTTGCTTGTGGAGTCCATAGTAGGCACGACTTCCGCTGATAATTCGCCTCCGGATCTCACGGCTGGTGTCATTGTCTGCGGTCACCAGTGAGCCGAGATAGACAAAGTCTTCGACTATCTCCAGCTCGTCGCCGTCGATCGTGACCTTGTTATTACTGGACAAGTGGGTTCGGTCGGTCTCGGATCCGCAGGCCAGCATGTACTTCGTCGTGGACGTATTAATCATCAACCCAATCCTTCCTGCTTCACGTTTCATTTTGCGGTAGATCTCCTCCACCACCGCAGATGATCTGCCGACAATATCAATGTCATCGGTAAAGCAGATAAGTTGACTGGATCTGTTGAAAATCGTGCTCCGCATTTCGCCCACCGCTCGTCGAATAACACCTTCTAGCGCCACGTTGAACATCATGCAGGATCACCTTGTCGAAGCCCCCTGCGCGATTCGAATGAACTCGACAATTCACCCGAAATCCTCACACAGCACTGCGTTCCTTCCATCGTCGCCTTGATCAGTCTGGTCAGTAGAGATGTACCGAATAGTGGTATTCGGCGAACGGCCGAATACCGAATATTGACCTTTTCAACTATTCGGCCAAACGAATATTCGGCCGAATATTCGGTCGAATATCCTGTTGAGTTTTCAAAAGAAATATCTCTATTTCTACCTCTATTTCTAATAGAAATCTTCTATTTCTGCCATCTTAATGTCCCTCATGTTTTTAGGTCGATTATTCCTAGCCAGATGCATCAGATCTTTTTGGCTTTCTTACAGAAAGGCATAGGGAACGGTCAGTTGGGGATATCATTAATTAAGGGTCCAAGACCCCACTTTATAGGTACCAATCGACTCAGCTCGACGAGTTACGATGATGTCCGGGAATTTGTATGTTCCATAAAATCGTTCTTAACACATTAACTCCTATTCTAGGTTTCACGATTTTGATGAATTTAGTATCAAAATATTGCATTTTTTTTCCTGTAGGACTTATTTCAAAACCAAAAAAAAAACAAAATTGTTTAAAATTTTTCTATTCCATAGAACATATCATGCTTACGTTGGCTCCAAAAAAGGTAGCCATTTGCTCAGCAGCAGTAGCCAGCAATCGCTAAATTAATTACAAAGGCGATCAAAAATTTGACAAAAATTTCATAAAACAGCAGAGAATCGATCCCACGCCATCTAGCATGAGAGTTTAGGAGGTTAACCCCTTGACCACTAGTGAGCGTCGAGATATGTGGCTCTCAAACTTTAACAGTTTGAATTATTTGGATTATAAATGAACTCGTTGAATATAAGTTCGTTTATCCTCCAAAAAACGTACTGGGCACCTTTTTTTTATATTGAGTTTAGTAATTTTTGCTATCGATTTTCTTTAATCATAATCTTTTTTATAGATTAATAATAAATAATTCAGAAATAAGGAATCCATTATTGTGTCATTTATTTCCAAAGATAATTGACACTCTGTAAGAAAGCCTCCAATCCACTGATAAGTGTATTAAATCGGGTTTTTAAGTAGAGGTCGCTTTGATTTTCGAAATGTCACCATTAGCTGAAAAGACAGATGACTTGTCGCTTCTAGGACGTTTATCACAAAAGTGATTGGATTCCAGTTAAATCTAAGACAAAATATGTCAAAACTGGTGCCAAGCTTTTTGGAGTTGCTTTTTTATATATCGCATTAGATGAATGGCTAATTTTTGCTAAATGTCATAAAAATAGTTGGCAAAAGCACGATGATCTTTACCCTAAAGCATACAATACTTTCTACGACATATATCCACACGGCCGGGTCTGAACGATTTTTTGAAAAACTTGTTATAAAAGAGGAAGTTTGAACAGAAACTAGGCCTTATTCTCAAACATACAATAGCAAAAAGAAATAAAATTACTTGAAATTGTTCATCGAATTACAACAGCAGTGTTCAAATCGTATCCAACGAATAAATTTACTTTAAAAAAATCGGTTTTGTAACACAAAATTTTAAAAATTCAAAAAGACATTAGATTTTTTCTATTTGATTAAGCAAAAAATCAGAATAAACCCGGATAGAATCAGGAAAGTTTTAAAAATATGTGGCTATCCCGGTCAGACTTAACCTTACTCGAATTCGTTATTTTGTTTATGAGCCTGCCTGGATATATCAAGAAAATTCATAATAAACGATAACCAAAATATAAAGTTATCTACAATGAAAAATACACAGATACATCTAAAATGTTTTACTGAAATAATATGTTTTTGATGATTTTGAAGCTTTGTCAACTTTTTTTTTGGAAATTTTATAAATTATTCTACATTAGTTGAAAAAATTGACAAGTCTCTTCTTGTGTAAATTAAAAAAAGTAAATATTCGGCCTATTCGGCCTATTCGGCCGAATACCTAGCTCAACTATTCGGTGAGCCGAATATTCGGCTTAACGGTTTTTTGGCGGTATTCGGCGCCGAATATTCGGCTGACCGAATATTCGGTACATCTCTACTGGTCAGCTTCCCGGAAAAGCCGTTCTTGTCCATGATTTTCCATAGCTCGTTAAGGTCGATCGTGTCGTATGCGGCTTTGAAGTCGATGAATAGATGGTGCGTAGGGACTTGGTATTCACGGCATTTTTGGAGGATTTGCCGTAATGTGAATATCTGGTCCGTCGTAGACCGTCCCTCCATGAAGCCGGCCTGATGACTTCCCACGAATCTGTTTGCTTGTGGTGTTAGGCGGCAGAGTTGGATTCGGGACAACACTTTGGAGGCAGCATTTAGGACAGTGATCGCTCGGTAGTTCTCACAGTCCAATTTGTCGCCGTGTTTGATGAGTTCAGCTGCGATGCCATCCTTCCCAGCCGACTTGTTTCTATTCAGCTGGCGAATGGCTTCCTTAACTTCACTCATCGTTGGGAGTGGCTCCTCTACGTCGTTTATATATTTTTTCGAAGGCTCGCAAACAAAAACCTTTCCTGGTGAAATCAAAGCGCTTAGAAGCAGCAGGTTGATTTATGTGAGAGTTCAACTTTTTTCCTTTTTAAATGTATAGTTTGGTGTTATTTTTGTTGTATTTTGAGGTACATTTTCCAAGAGTAAGCCAGTCTAGGACGAAAGGCTAGAAATCCAATCAAATGGCAAACTATTTAGGGAAAAATTAAAGAAGAATAGTGCAAGGGCCTAGAGAATTGAATGAAGGCAATATTTTTTTTGTAGTTTAAATGTTGTAAGTTATGCTTAAAAATTTAGCCCCCTTGTTTATGCAGCATCATTGTCCATCTTTCGATTTTAATTGTTGTTTGGCCTTAACACAGTTAAGACCGTGATGTTGTTTTTTTTTTGGACCGCAAAGAAATCTAAACCGAAAAACACCGAAATTCAGCATTGTATATCTCAGAACTCATTGGACCAAAAGTTACCAATTTAGTATATTTTAGCCACCGAAAGTGTTGTGTTTAATTTTGAAGAGTTTCATAATTAATTTTATATCATTTGAGTTTTTTTTAGAACTGCAATTGATAAACTAGCATTTGTATATATTATGAAGGTTTTTCGTATCCTTTATAATCAAGAAAACTTGTTAAAACCGTCAAAATAGAGACTGATCAATGTTTCCCCAAAGCATCAATTTCTATCCAAAGAGGAAATCAATTTTTAAATCAAATTTTAAGTAGTCAAATAAATTTTTGCAACCATGTTCTACGTTCATAGGAGTCCAGTACTGATTTTAAACATATGAATCATGCCACATTCCCCTTCACAGAAAAAATAATCGAAAAATATTAAGAAAAGTGATAAATCTTACCCCGTTTTACGGTACTTAGGTCTACATGACAGTGCTAAGAAGACAACTGGTATTAAAGTACAGCAACAACCACAGCATCACTGCTTCGTTTTGCTATGTTCGTGAAAATGACAACGAAAAGACACACATACACACACAACTGATAGCTGCGATGACCATTTTTCTCAATCTGTGCGCTACTGCAATCAAAGTAAGTTATTTCTCATAAAGTTTATATTAGTAGTTGAATCCATATGTTAATCATTTCCAGAGCTGAAATTTCTTTGCGGCTAAACCTCCATAGGTTACAGGCCTAGGTTGGAAAAGTGAATCACGCATTAAAAAGGCGATTAATTGATTTTTTGTAATTTATTGATTATCGGAAAGTGTGTTGTGCCGAACGTGTGGAAAGACAAAATGACGGAAGCAAAAGATATTGTCGTATCCGCGAACAAGCATCCAAGGTTGCCGAAAAAAATTCCGTGTTTTGACGAAAAAAAATTCTAACTTTCTGTGATTTTACCCAAACATTCTGTGATGGTTTTCTGTGATGCTTTCTCCATTAATTTCATTCAAAAATCATATCAAGTTGCGTATTTTCTACATTTTACTTAAGTAAAATCAATCAGCATTACCAATTTTATCATAATTTTTCAATTCAAAGATAATTATCCACAACTTTATACTGACATTAAAAATTAAATTTTGAAAAACGTCCAAAATTCCAAAATTCTGTGAAATCTGTGAATATTCCTAAAAGTTGCGCAAGTTGCGTTCCTTACGGCTGCCCGAGGATTGAAATCTTCCAGAGCACCTGAACGCGATGACAGCACTGCATAACCATTTAGAGGTTATGAATGAAGCATTAAATATGCGAGCAACAATTCATGGCACTGATATTGTTCAGTTTTCCCCCTTCGTATGGAACACATATCAATGTGCTAGAAAACCGTCCGGAAGCTGAGCACAATTGAATTGATCAAGAGCAAAGTTCGTTAAAAATTCCGACGGCGTCAAGAATGTGGTACAAATTACAAAAAAGTGGTAAAATCAATCAGTGGGTATTCCAAAAAGAACACCGGTTGTCATTATTGTAGTGAAGATATACGACTATACCTATTCCCCAAGGCTTACTAGGAAGTTCCAGAGGATTTTGAAATGTATTTAGCTGCGGTGAAGAGTTGTGGCAAAAGTCGATGGTTCTTGGACTCCGGCGCCACATCCCGCATGATCAGCGACACCAAGCTTCTTAATGGAATCGATTCTGCTAGGCAACCATAAATTACTCTTACGGATGGTACAAAGATCCAGTAGGTATAGTGTTGCGGAAAAAAGTGAAATCTTTTCCATGACTGGATGTGGTGTAAAGATGAAAGTTCATCTGAAGAATGTTTACCATGTGCCTTCACTTGCTGGGAACCTGCTTTCAGTAGCAGGATTTGTGATCTCTGGTACAGTGTGCTGTTGGAAATCCGGGACTGCCAGGTTTTGAAGAAAGGCATTGTTTGGCTTGAAACAGTTTGCAGAGCAGGCAATGGTGGTGAATTTATGACATTTGTTCCTGTGCGAACATTTGAGGCATCGACGTTTTGATCACAAGGATCGTGATACAATCCAAAAGATTGTTTGAGATGGTTTGGGTTTTGGCCTAACGTTTCAAAAGTGCAGTGTTAAGCAGATTTGGGAAGAGTGCTGTTTGGGTAAAATGACCCGTTTTTCATTCCCGAGGAAACCGGTAAGTTGCCCAGCAAACATTTAAGAGGGTATATCGCAGGAACAACAAAATTAATCAAACGAATATACCAGATGAAAAGATTGTATTAAACTTACCAAAATAGCATATAGCTATAAAAGAGGAGGCGATATATCTACAATGACAAGATTTTAACGATTCGATTTCCCCACAAAAAGCAAAATATACGATTTGAAGTAATTTGAATAAAACGAAAAAAAAATTACCCCGACCAAGATTTGAACTCCAGCTTCCGAGTTGTCTGTCTGGTATCTTACCACGATGCCAACTCATCAGTTGAAATGATTCGCGCTATAGCTCTATATGTGAGATTTTCTGTTCACGAACCGGTCAAAGGAAGAAAGAAGCAAGGATCGCCCATTTATTGCAAATCAGTTCACTCAAATCGTAAATGTCGAATTAGCGTATTCTCAACTATTTGGAGACATATTTACGAATGGACTAAACTGCTATCCGATTCAACTTTTTTTTGGCAAAGCTTGTCGTAAATGAATGATAGAAAATCCCTCAATACCAACTTGTTTACGATGGTTATTGAAAATGTCTAAATATTCGATTTGGATTATCATTTCTTTTACGATTTCTTGTTAGCTGGGTGGTTTGTGGCAGTGGGAGATCTTGTCCATTCAGATTTGGGGGGTCCAATGGAAGTCACATCACCAAGTGGGAACAGGTATTATGTTACCCTAGTATATAACTTTAGCAAATATACTGTAATTTATCCGCTGAAAACAAAAGCGGAAGCTGCAAATAAAGTGAAAGTATATTGTGTTATGTTAAAAACACGAATGGAGGAGGAAATATTTGGGTTCAGGACAGCAGTTTTTGATGGATAACGGGATTTTGCACCCAATCACGACTCTATACTCGCCTCAGCAGAATGGAATAGCTGAGAAAAAGAACAGGTACGAGATGTAAATGGCCAGGTGCAGTGCTGCAAATTTTCTTAAAGCACGAATGATATTGACTGTGATTTTCTATTTATCACTGTAAAAAGCTTCAACTGAAATAGAAAAGTCAACGTATAGAAAAGCTTCTGATCGGCTCGGTCATCCTCGTGCTTACAGAAAGCTGTGTGAGCCTATGTCTATCAGTCAGTAGAAAGCTCACTCGTAAACCCGAACTAACTTGTTTCACTCGACTGCCACGAAAGTGTCTTTCGCTTAGGCATTTCTGTCATTCATTGCATTCGATCAGTGATTGCAGCTTAAGCATTCAATCATTGTTAGCGAAAGTTGCTGATAATTTCAGCAAGCATTTGTTTTTGCCATTTTTGCAAATTGTGATTTGGGGTTCGAAAAAAAAACGCGACTTGCAAATCGCTAAGACTATACGATTATTAAATGGGGGAGACAGAAGGATGGATGAATATTAATTTCTTCATATTTCAAACTATATTCGAATTTTATTCACATACTTTTATGTTCGGATGAAAAATACGAATTTAAGAAAAATATATGCAAATTAGCCAAACACAAAAACTCAAAAGTGTGTTTTCTCGAAATAAACTTTTATGCACTTATAGCCTTTTGGCTCCAAGGACCTCACATGACGAAAATCTCAAAAACTTTACAGATATGGTATAAAAATGACAAAATTATGACAAAATGTGATAAATATGTTGAAAAAATGATAAAATTATGATAACAGTATAAGCAAAATCTGACAAATATGATTAAAATTTGACAATAAAATGACAACAATCTAACAGTTATGACAATTATTATATTTGTCATATTTTTGTCAACTTTTTTCGACATTTGTAATTTTTTTGCCATGATTTTGTCTTTTTTTTTTTTCATATTTTTGTTGAAATATTGTCATATTTTAATCAACTTTTGTCATATTTTCAACAAAATTTTTTTTGTCATAATTTTGTCATACTTTCACCACATTTGTCCTGTTTTGTCATTTTATTGCTAACTTTTTTCATAATTTTGTCATAGATTTGTCCCCCACATTCGTCTACACGCTCCCTCGCCAGCGTTCGTCTCGCCAACCGGAACACTCATTTCTAAACCTTCCCACCTCTTCACATTATTTGTAAAAGACGTATTTTTTATCAAAATCCCTCAAAAATATCGATCTTAGCAGTAATTATGAAATTTCCGCATGTCTAGCGAGTCGAACAATCTTTGTCTCCATTCAACTAAACTTAATGATAATAGAAGGAAGCTTTTTTCACTTTCAGCAATGTTCGCTTGAAACTGAAAATGAAGATTGGATAACCTCGAGAACCTGCAAAGAGCCTGAATGTATACTGAGCACTGATGTTGCCGATTGGTGAATGAGTGTGCAGAGAGCTTTCAGGCCTGAGCTTTCTGTTCATTCTCGTATGAATCTAGTTGGAATTGAACTGACCGATACACTACAATAAAGTCAGCTGATAATTTCTCAGTGACACTGAAAATTTGCAGCACTGGCCAGGTATTTGTTAACGGAATCTGGGCTTGGAAATCGCCCAGGGGTACTGGGCTGAAGCAATATGCACCGTTAATTTTTTGCAAAATCGGCTGCCAAGTTCTACTAAATATCGAGAAGACATCTTTCCAACCGGAGTCAGTTAGTTGTTACCTAAAAAAAATATTTAAAAAAAATCACGTTTCACTCTATCCCGTCTCAAAACAATCACCTGTCAAGTGCCAATAAACAGAACTTATTTGAAACTAAACTAAAATAAGAAATAAACCGTGTGACGGACCACCCTAGTGATTGAGGAGCAGGAGGTGAACAACAAAACGACGAAGGAGCGAGAGTGATTATTTCGACAGGTAAGTGATCGGTCGATGAAATTATAGTCGTAGTATTGCGGGATTATCGAAGTATTTGGTGACGGATTTAGTTTTGAAGTTACGTTGGAGAAGTTTTGGCGGAAGTGTGAGGTTCAAAAGTGACCGGGTACAACTCGGGCGGTCACAACTGGGGGCTCAACCGGGATCCCCGCATATCTATTCGGGGTTCATGATAAGCGATCTGAAGGAACGTCTGGAGCAGCATCAGAAGAAGACGTGAAAGAAGAAAGGTTAAAGCGTTCGGTAAAATCAAGAAACGGCGCGAAACCGATCAGAGTGGTAACCATCGGCTTGGAGAGCCGGAGAGAAGTTCTCAAAGTGTTTGTACCACAAATTCGGTTTGTGGTGAATTGGGCGATCGTAGTTCGTCTGAGTTAGTAGTTGTGGGGGTTTGTAGCACCGAATTGGTTGGTGGGAGATCCGGAAGCGTGCAAACGTGCCTAGTAGTGGTGACAGAGCAGAGTATAAGGAGTATTAGTGCGATAGAAAGGTTGTAGAAGTGGTCGTGCAACCGTATTTCAGATTTGTTTTTGTGGGTGGTTTATTTATATTGGAAACAGTGATTGAGTTGATGTTATGGAGAACCACGGATGCAGTGACTTCTCATGGATGAGTCTTCCGGCGGCAGGTGCCCCAACGGGTCCTAGATTGTTGCCACGAGTGCAGTTCGCTTCGACACCGCGAAGCGATGGGAACTTCGTTCAGGTAGACAGGTCCAATATTGAACAGGATATCAATAATGAAGCGAACATTGGAGAAGTTGGAGAAGCGAGGGCAGTCGAAAGGGATCCGGAAAATCAAGGACGTGACAATCCGCAGTATGACATTTCGGATTCCCAACGAACTGCTAGTTTGCTACAACAGAACATCCAGGGGCAGAATGTTCTAATTGAAATGATGCAGGCGTTGCAAACCCGGATGAATCTACTGGAGCAGAATATGAGAGAAACCGGTTATAACCAAAGGCACCCAGAGCAACCGGAGGTAGGTGATAATCAGGTTGAAGGATTACGTGCTAGAGGTTTAGCTGACCCAAATGGACCGAGGAATTCTCCGAAGAGAATGGCAAGCCGCGAAGGAGTTGTTCATGTACAAAGCCAGGCTCACGGAGGAGCACCTAGAGCGATGGAAGGGGTGCCTGAGGTACCTTTTCAAACCACAGGGAATAGATTCACTACGATTCCACCGGTTTACTTTGGATGCACGATGTCTTCCGGCCCAATAAAAGGACTGGGTACATCGGGTTGGCCAGGGAGTACCATTAGAGGAACTGCGACCGGCAATCAGTCAGGATTTTTCCAACCTTGGCTACCGAACTCGGTCCATTCACCTGTGATCGATGGAAGTAGCGGATTTACAGGAACAGAAGGAAAAATTTATAGGAATCCTTTGTTGCCCAGACCTTCGTTCAAAGGAACTTCGGATGAACAGCATCCAATGGAGTTCATAAAGCACCACGAGCAATATTGTTTCAACAACAGTGTATCTCCTTATGAGAAATTGTTAGTCGCTTTGTCTTGCTTAGAAGAAGAAGCGAAAATATGGGCTCGTGGGTTTGAACATTTATTTCAAAACTATGAATACTTTATGTACCATTTTCTGGAAAATTATTGGGGACAGACTGCTCAACGACAAGTTTCGGAGGAAATTACGCGAGGTTCCTATGTACAAAGAAGCGGATCTCACATGGCTGAATATTTTTTGAATATTGTGGCAAAAGCTCGATATCTGACGCCTCCCCCAACAGAACGAGAATTGATTCAGTACCTCGCCCGCCACTTTCCAAGAAATGTCCAGCATCTTCTTGGATCATGCTTGGAAATAGGATCGGCATATCAAGTGTTACAGTCGGAGGACCGGTTCATAAATTCCACGGCCCGCTATAGTAATGGTTCGGGTAATCATTCATCATGGAGGGAACAAAGCGGGGGTCCGCGGTCTACTCGACCCCAAGGCAATGGAAATGGGCCTGGACCGAGTAACATAAGTCACAACCGCAACATCACCATAACCGAAGAAACAACAGAGGAACCGGCGGTTTTGACCGTATTCGTGGGTCGGGAAGAGTTGCTTAGAGAAGATCCGGAATATGAGCAACCGAAAGTTCAGCGAATCCATCAATCACCGTACATTGCAGTGAAGGTGGACAAAATTGAAGTGGAGGCTTTAGTCGACAGCGGATGCGAACTGTCATGCATCTCAAGGGAATTTTATGAACGACTTGGAATGCAAGGCGCACCTTTGGTGGAGTTGCCTTTACAGGCTATCACTCTGAGAGGTCCATTCGGGAAAAAAGCAAAAAAGTTACCTCACAAGTTTTACTTAATTTATGGATTGGCGATCAATGCATGGATGTTTCGTTTATAATTGTGGGAGAGCTTGTTAATGAAATGATATTAGGGGAAGATTTCCTGGATAATCATTCCGTGTGGATGCATCACGATGAAAAACGTATGCGGATATGCAAGGACAATGAGGAATTTTGGGTGGCTTTTAGTCATGGGTCTGAGGTATCAGGCTGTGTCGAAAGCATTTCACTGTGTGAGAGAATGATCAACTTCATGGAAGGGCTAGAAGAAGCAGAAGAAAAGGCAACAAACTCCTCGAGGTCACCGGTTCTTCAGGAAAACGAACAAGAAATGTGGCAGGATCTCCTACAAGAATTCTCGGATGTTTTTTCGGAGGAAAAACCCGGTTTAACAAACGAATATCAACACCAGATTTTTGTGTCCGACGAAAAATCTTTCAATTTAAAGCAATATCCAGTCCCGTTGGCAAGAATGAAAGCGGTCGAAGAAAAATTGGCACTAATGGAGAGCTGGGGCGTTATTTCCAGAAGTTCTACGGCATACGTTAGTCCGCTCGTAACCACTATAAAGAAAAATGGGGATGTGCGTGTTTGCCTAGACGCGCGCAGGTTGAATAAAGTGTTGATTAAGGATCACGAAAAACCACCCAACATCCAACAGCTGCTTCAAAAATTCAACGGATCAAGATATTTTTCTTCAGTTGACTTATCATCTTCTTACTGGCAGATACCGATCCAACCGGATCATCGGAAATACACAGGTTTCATGTATAATTCAAAAACCTACGTGTTCAACGTGCTTCTATTTGGTTTGAATACAGCCGTCGCTAGTTTTTCCCGAGCTTTAGATATTATTTTAGGACCAGAAATTCTAGAGTTCGTAGAAAAGTATGTAGACGACTTGTTGGTACATTCGGAGTCTTTTCTACAACATTTGGATCACTTACGGCGTCTATTTACCAGACTTCGGGAGGCGGGATTGCTGGTTAGCACTTCTAAGTCGCAATTTTTTCGATCGCAAGTTACTTTTCTTGGACACATAATAAGCGTTGATGGAATAACCATCGACCCTAGCAAAACATCGGCTATACGAAACTTTCCTGTTCCACGCTCCGTTCACGATTTGCGGAGTTTTATAGGAATGACAAGCTACGTTGCACGGTTCGTGCCTCACTTTGCGGAAATAGCTCGACCACTTTACGACTTGTTACAAGGGAAGCAGCCTTGGCAATGGATGGAAGACCAACAACTGGCATTCGAAAAACTTAAAGAAATGTTCCTGAAGTATACGTTACTACACCATCCTGATTCTGAGAAGGAATTTTTCGTACAAACGGATAGTTCGAATAAAGGGATTACTGGAGTGCTTTTACAAAAGGACGACTTGGGAAACAATAAGGTTATTGCCTATGCTAGTCGAACTCTGAACTCGGCAGAGACAAATTACACAGTTACAGAGCTAGAGGCTCTCGCAATCGTATGGGCCTTAGATAAATGGAGACAGTATTTGTTGGGTAGGCATATCACCATCATCACCGACCACAAGGCACTTATTTTTCTTAAGCAGTGCAAATTGCTAAATGGTAGATTGACAAGATGGGTTTTGTTTCTGCAACAATATGACTACGACATCCAGCATTTTAAGGGAACGGAAAACACGCTTGCTGATACTTTGTCTCGGTTTCCGGAAGGAACATTAGACACCTGTCCCAGCGGGACTAATCAAACCTTCAATATAGCGGCCACACGACCAGGTATGTCAGACGTGGAGAAGGAGTTTCGAGCACAGTTGCATCAAATCGCAAAACTACAAGAAGAGGACCCTAGCATAAAAAAGATCTTAGAGGAAATCAAAAATCATCCTAATCAATCTTCAAGGTATCAAATATTGAGTAGAAAACTGTTCACTCGGCAGAAAGGAGACGGAATGTGGCGTTTAGTACTACCGAAAAATATTACCTTGATTGCGTTGAAATTCTATCACGAGGAAAAAGGACACTTCGGGGTTTTCAAAACATATCAGGCTATGAAACAAGACGTCTACTGGCGTGGTATGCGGAAAGATGTTAAACTTTTTATCAAGACCTGTTTAGTCTGTCAGCTAGCTAAAAATCAGAACTTCAAACTAGCGGGAACCTGCAGGAATGTACTCCCGCTCCGCAAGAACCAAATATTATCATTGGATCTCTATAGCCCACTCCCTACTAGCACGGCTGGTGTAAAACACATCTTTGTTGTTCTGGATGTGTTTACTAAATATGTTACGTTGTTCTGCATTCGAAAACCAACATCTGTCATTTTATGGCGTCGGATCGAAAAATACATAAGCATGCAAGGGAAACCCGAAGCGATACTGTGCGATCAGGGAACACAGTTCACTTCAAAAACGTGGGTTAGAAACTGTAAGGAGGCTGATATAAGACTTATACACACTTGCGTCCGGCATCTACAAGCCAATCCGGTCGAACGCGTTATGAAGGAAATATTCCGTTTATGTCGTACATATTGCCGGGATAATCATAAGGTTTGGGCGAATAAAATCGGACATTTTTCGGACCTACTAAATGCAGTTTGCCATGAGTCGACGTTATGCTCGCCTTATGAGCTACAGTTTGGGAGAAAGCCTATTGATATTTTACGTAACTTCGTACAATATCCGACAAATTCTGAAGAGCATACGGGAATTAACTTGGACGTAGTGCGAGCAACTTTGATCCGGAAGGCGAATGAACGTAATCGCCGAGCCCCAAACCTAGGTTTAATGTGGGTAGCTTGGTGCTGGTAAAGGCTAACCCAACTTCATCAGAGCAACAAGGGGAGATTAAAAAATTCTTCATGGTTTATGAGGGACCTTATGAAGTTTCAAAAGCACTACACGAAGATGTCTATTGTTTGGTCCACCCGCACAATCGGAAGGAGCGAGGACGGTTTCACATCAGTTTGCTGAAACCGTTCTATTTCGATCAAACAACCAAAGTTTAAACCCTGAAAAGGGAACCTACGCGAATGGCAAAAAAACCATCAGAAAGCGCGAAAACGACAAATGTGCCATTCGCAGTATTCGCTAGGAGGGGGGCGTTGTGACGGACCACCCTAGTGATTGAGGAGCAGGAGGTGAACAACAAAACGACGAAGGAGCGAGAATGATTATTTCGACGGGTAAGTGATCGGTCGATGAAATTATAGTCGTAGTATTGCGGGATTATCGAAGTATTTGGTGACGGATTTAGTTTTGAAGTTACGTTGGAGAAGTTTTGGCGGAAGTGTGAGGTTCAAAAGTGACCGGGTACAACTCGGGCGGTCACAACCGTCCGAGCGCTGGGCGTGTGTTGTGTTATTAAGCCGGTAAGATTAAATGCTTGATTGGCCGTGACAGAATGGGTAAACACCTCGTTCTTCAACTGACCCAGGTAGAACAAACAATATCGAGTTGAAACTGGAAAAACGAATTGAGTAAGTTGTCTTGAGTTTTATGCTCACTCTTCCGTCGGCATTTTTTATTTGTTTCACCTAAGTGTTTGTATGTAGTGGAAATGCATTTTTTTGCTCGACAGTAAAAGTCTGTATGCCAATGTTGGCAAAGCCAATTATGTCATGTTTGGCAAATGGTGTATTTTTTTGTTAACTAATTTCAACGCGTTTTTAATTGTATGTTGCTTTTAAGTTTATAGTTACTTTATTAGTCCTAAAATATAATACGATACGAGCGATTGGCAAAAGTAACACATAAAACCAATCCCCTTACTGATTAAAATTAGCGTGTTGTTATTTTGAAACCAACATTGGTTAGAATGCGCCAAGCGTGCAATTTCAAGTTAGGAGCACTCAATAACGAGGAAACCAAACGCAATGTGCAACGGAGTTGTCAAACCGGCCACGCGGAACAGTTTCGCCATTTCACGACAAAGTACCGTTGTGGACGGGCGGAAAAAAGTGCCTCCAGGATCTTGAAGCACCAGACGCTGTTGGTGACCACGTGCTGCAGAATTTGCCGAAAAAGCACTTAAGCACTACCCTGCAGTGCGCCGACCACCTTGGCAGAAATCCGTCGGCGAGACGAGCCGGCCAGAAGAGACGTGGTTCGGAAGAAGAAAATAAAAAGAAAATGAGCCATATAACCACGTTGCGTAAGTTGCAAGAACAGGATCCGTAGGCCGACATTCTTAAAGCGTTCTTTGCTTCATCAGGGCTCCAGAAGGAAAAGGTTCCTCCAGCGAGCACCTAGCATGTCGAGCCGTAAGTACACGCTAATTGGGGAAATGTGGGTATGTTGAGTGCCAAGAACATTCAAGTAGGCCAAAATGACTTTAAAATAAGCCTCATGTCACTAAAATTGCTACTTTTATTTATGTGGCTTTGACCACGGATCCGCCCCAATAATATGTACGCTAAAATCTGTCAACGCGTTTTTATTAACCCCAATTGTAAATATTGTCATTTTTGAAAAGTGTTAATCTATACTAACACATTGTTTTTGTAAAAAAAGGAAAAAAACAGCAATTTGTGGCTGAAAAGAAAATAGAAAAGATTACTATGAAGGCCAGTCGAAAAATTATTGTGAAGCGAGATCGATTGCCTCGGAATTTTAAAAGTATATTATTGTCGAACTGATGATATGGACAACAAAAATGAAAGTTGCAATTAAGGGAAGTGGGTAAAAAATGCGTAAGGCATGAAAGATGTGCCACCATTGTATTTTAACGAACAATCACTTTTCAACATTTCTTAAAATGCCAGTCGGTTCTGATTTCACTTTGATGCGTTCCAAACTTTTTTTGAGCTTAATAAATTTTCCTACATCGAGGTTATTCAACATTCCTAAGCTTGCTTTATAAGTATTTTCAGTATAAAAGTCTGAGAATAAAAAGCAGAATTTACTTCAAGTTTTCCAAGGTAAAAATTTTTTAAATTCCCCACTAGCAGGATTACAGTGCCCCCAGGCTGCAGCATGGAAGCGGTTGATCCCCCCACACAAACGCTGTGGATGATAATTACGACACAAACGCGCGTAAATATGTCGTTCCCAGTTGCATTTGGCGGCTGCACCAGCATCAGCATCAGCATCAACAGCCATCGGATGCGGGGGAGGATAGATTGCAAAAAATATACAATATTATACAACCGACCATTTGGTGCAATTTGTAGCAACTTTGGGCCTTCGCCGTAGTAGGCTGTACACCTCAAGCATTCCGGTAACCGGCAGCTGCTGCATCATTCCAGCCCAGCGTAGAAGGGGCGTTGCCGCGAATCCCACAAATCTGCAAATGGCCTGTTTATGGTTGGTTATCCGCTCGACTTCGGCTCTTCTCCTTGCTTGGATTTCTTTCGTTTTCCTCGCCCGACTGGGCAAAAGTCAGCTCTCTCGTCAATTACAACTTTCCTCGCAGCCTACTTTGCCTCCACGTTTGGATGCAGTCACCGCACCGGGAGGAAATGGAAATGACAATTTAAAAAAAAGTCAACAAAGTATGCAGCAGGCACGTGGATGAATTTCCCTCCACCAGCCACTTCACAAATAAATGTATATGTGTCATAAATCTCTCGAGACTTGCATTTATGTGTTTGTGTTTATGTCTGTTTTTGCATAATGAAAAATTTCCTCTCGAGGCTTTGGGGAGCTAGGTCAGAATCGGCACCCGGAGAACCGCCGTCAGTGGAGAAGTGCCATCAAACAAAACTACTCTGGCTGGGCCAAGGAATCCGAATGACCTACTTGACACCGGGAGTCGGGAAAGGAAGCGGGAAATTAAAATCATAAATTGTTGACCACTTGGATGCATTTCTCCGACATGGGTGCTTCTTCTTGATCCCCGGAATGTTTTTGGCCCCAACTGAAGAGCTCTTCTGGTCACTTTCAAATACCCAACTATACCGAGAATTATATTTTTTATGAATTCTTTTCCCATTCGCTGTGGCCAGCTCGCTGTGAGTTGGTTTTAATTACAAGTGGGTTTTTGGGAGGCTGCTTGCTTACTTACGTTGCCACCACTTATGGGTGCAGTCGAGCATGCACTACTCGCTACATTTCTTGTGACCAGTTGTTGTTGCGACTTCGAAATGTTTAGAAGTCAAAAGCAGCTGACC
>NC_073693.1:358353582-358378286 GCF_029784155.1 Uranotaenia lowii | reverse complement strand
TGCATTCCTGCTGAAATGCTCAAAGCCGACCCTGCCTTGTCAGCACAAATGTTGCACCGTCTTTTCGCTGACATTTGGGATACTGCAACATTCCCGGCCGACTGGATGCAGGGTATCCTCGTAAAGGTCCCAAAGAAAGGAGATCTAACAGAGTGCGGTAACTGGCGTGGCATAACTTTGATCTGTACAACCCTCAAAGTACTCTGCAAAGTGATCCTGAACAGGATCCAGGAGAAAATCGACGCTACACTCCGACGGCAACAAGCTGGATTCCGATCCGGACGATCATGTGTGGACCACATCACAACGCTACGAATAATACTGGAACAAATCAACGAATTCCAGGACTCTCTTCTGCTGGTGTTCGTTGATTTCGAAAAAGCATTTGACCGACTGAACCACGAAAACATCTGGGCTGCTCTTAGACGAAGAGGGGTCCCAGAGAAACTAGTCCATCTCATCGAAGCACAGTACGAGGCATTTTCGTGCAAGGTCTTGCACGACGGTGTCTTGTCCGAACCAATCCCGGTAACTGCTGGAGTGAGAAAAGGATGTATTCTATCACCGCTACTTTTTCTCATCGTAATGGATGAGATCTTGACTGGATCGATTGACTGTAGACCAAACCGAGGATTGCCGTGGAATCCTTCAACCATGGAGCAACTGAACGACCTTGACCTGGCAGACGATATTGTTTTGCTCGCCCAAACACAACAAGACATGCAGAGCAAACTCGATGACCTCACCGAAAGCTCCAAGGCAGCAGGTCTCAAAATCAATGTCGGAAAGACCAAGTCGATGGAAATCAATACAGGAAATCGTTCCAATTTCGTGGTAGCTGGACAACAGGTTGAGACAGTGGAGTGCTTCCAGTATCTTGGTAGCCAGATTACGCCTGATGGTGGTACCAAGAAGGACATCGAAACCCGGATCAGAAAAGCCCGATTTGCGTTTGCGAGTCTCCGAAACATCTGGCGGTCACGCCAGATCTCTCTACGAACTAAGATCCGAATCTTCAACTCAAACGTCAAATCCGTATTGCTGTACGGGTGTGAGACTTGGTGCACATATGCGGTGACGACGCGAAAACTGCAAGTTTTTGTGAATCGCTGCCTGCGGAACATCATCCGCGCTTGGTGGCCTGGCAACTGGATCTCAAACGTTGAACTTCATCGCCGGTGTCATCAAAGGGCGCTAGAAATCGAGATTCGAGAACGTAAGTGGAGATGGATTGGACACACGCTGCGAAGAGGTGAAAACGAGATTTGCAGA
Organism: Uranotaenia lowii; assembly: GCF_029784155.1. Classification (NCBI taxonomy): domain Eukaryota; kingdom Metazoa; phylum Arthropoda; class Insecta; order Diptera; family Culicidae; genus Uranotaenia; species Uranotaenia lowii. The sequence continues at coordinate 358,377,014 of NC_073693.1, read as the reverse complement.
GAGGCGCTTGACTGGAATCCAGATGGGCATCGAAGAAGAGGCAGGCCCAAAAGCTCGTGGCGGCGAAGTCTAGCCGCTGAAATCCGCACAGTTGACGAGAACCTTGGCTGGCAGCAAGTGAAGACGCTGGCTCCGGATCGCCAGCAGTGGAGGTCTTTTATCTCAGCCCTATGCGCCGGTCAATCGGCGCTGGACCCTTAGGTAGGTAGGTAGGGACGGGTGAAGTCAAATTGTGTATTATTTGTGGAAAGCAATGAGAAAAATATTGGTAGAAAGAAAAAGAAAATTTCTTGAAAGGAGCTACATATTGTGAATGGGTATCAATTAAAACGTGCTTAAAGTGAAGTGAAAGCTGATAAAAGCTGCTTAAAATCAATCAGGAGGGGGGGAATTATAATCAGTGGATCAGAGGAGAGGAAGTTTTTGAAACCCAAATGCAGTTTTGAAGGTGATAACGTGAAAAAGCGATGGTGGAAACAGAAAGCGCTGATTAAAAATGTTAGGAAATATTTAAAAAATGTGCGGAAGGTGAAGAGGAACAGCTAGATGGGGCATGAAAAATGTGGGTGCAAGCAGAAGTGCAGAGGAAAGCCCGGCAAGGTAAGATCTCTTGGTTATTTAAAAATTCAATTTTCATATAACTATATGTAGAATGGTCAATAACTTGCCAACTATCCAGGTATATACACGGATGCCGGAATATCTGATGAAAATTTATAAAAATGGTTTTTTTTTATAAATTTTTGAGTGGTTGCGGAAGTAATTGAAACATTCATCCAAAACAAATACCAACATTGACACGAAGTACACACAGCCACAACAGATAACACGAAGCCATGGTGCCGGGTATGGAAAATTCTGCATTAGAGATATGCCGAACTGTTAATACAAAGAATGCAGAGGTGTTCATACTTTGGTAAAACTGCGGTGAATCCGTGCACCCATGGTGGATTACCAACATACAACATACAACATACATTTGATTTGTTTACAATATATACTGATATTTTGAACTGGTGGAGATTGCTTGTCTGGAGAGTAAATCGTGTTCCTAGCTCACTTTTTCCGTCCTTGTTGTAAACTTATTGTGAAAGAATAAATTTGGATCGAGAATTAAATTGATATTCAATATTCATTATTAGTAAACTGTTAGTAATCAGATTCGTCCCACGGGTGTTTTTGTCGGCTTGATTATATAAAAAAATAAAGATATTTTGGATCCTTTGATTGCAACCCATTTAACACAAGAAAGGTTTGACAAGATAACAACGAGAGCTTTAAGCTGTTATGTTATGTTTCTCCCATAACGATTATTTAAGCGAATATTTTTAATGTTTGGTTAGTTTTCCTGAAGCAATTGTGGCTATATTACGATTAAATTAAAGCCACATTTCCCCTTTAACAGAAATTCATCATTTGTATATTATCTTCATATAAAGTTTACCCAATTATATCGGAGTTTCTTGACCATTCAGTGCAAAATGAAAACTGAAGAAAAAACATAAGCAAAAAAAAGCAAAACATAATAAAGCGACTAGTCTAAAAACCACTGCGATCCAACTTATCTTTTGTTTCTTGATAAGGGACACTTTTTGTGATCCAGTAGAGATCTGAAATACAAGGATAGAGTACAAATACAAATACAATGTGGTTTAACATAATAGTTAATGGAAATTATTAAAAAGACGATTTCGTTAAACGAAGTTCGAAATAAAGGTGACAGTGAAATATAGCATGAGCTGCGCATTTGTTTATTATTTATGCTTCACATAAGCTTTCACAGTTGTACCGGATAAGTTTTTCAATAACGATCCTCCAACTGCACCGTTGATAAAGTCGCGAATGCCATAAAGACGGTAAAACGACTATTAACCAAACAACAAAAAAATAAGTTAATTGGCTTCGTAAGTTCTTTGTAAGTAGTATGTACTTTACATCAGCTAATTTATAGAACTCATGTGAGAAGTCTAGAAGACATTTTTCGAGTAAAAAAACGAACATGTTCAAAATTGAAAATTGATTAATATTGTGTTTATCATTGCTCCTCTTAGCTACTTAGCCTATTTCTGTATAGAAATCGCAAGCTTTGTGTGTTATGGCGTTTCTCTGGTATTTTTTTTTCTGAAAAATATGCTTTTGTAATTCTATTATTTTTTTTTTTGGGATAGGAGGGTGTTTGGACAGACCATTTCGGATGGTTAAAAAAAGACTCATCTTGACGATACAAAATAGAAAGAGACATTTCATTTTATTCTAGCTAAACATTACAGTTTTTGGCGCCCTGATTCTCCATATTATTCTTCGTATAATTTAACAAATTATGACAAAATGGCAACACTTTACAATTAAATTATGGGAAATATCGAAGGGTTTTGATTAACTTTCTGAATTATTTGATTTTAAGGTGACCAATATATACGAGATTGATCAGAGGGGATGTGTGAATGTATTAAACCGACCCTTTCATTATGGGGAAAGTGGTGGCCAGAAATCGACAAATTTACTTGCTTTGAATGACGTGTTTTGTATACCATTTGATAGCCATATAGTAAAAATTTAGATTCCCAAAATTTCAGCCGTCTGTGATGAATACTCAATGCGCCACAGACATCAGACATAGCAAATTGTAGAGAAAATGCCTTTTTAAAACAAATGCAATTTTCTTAGCGAATAATGGTCCAATTTTTGAATTTAATACACCGTTGGAAAGGTGATTATCTTAACTTTGAAATGGGTTTGATTATAAGGTTACATGGTTAATTTAAATTAGCAATAAATGGATAATTATTTAAAAATTGTATTTTTTGGCCTAAGTTGGACTATATCTGATGAGTAGGGCCGAACAGGCTCAAGAGACCACCATCACAGTTTAGTTTGGGGTCTATACTATCTGTGGAACGAGAATCCAGCTGCGAATATCTGCGAATAAGCGCCATTTTGGCTTGGATGCCATTTTTTGAGTGTTTATGTCATATTTTCTACAGGATGAAAACAAAAAAGTGGAAGATCACAAAGGATTTAAAGCCCAAATATCTTGATCGGAAAAAAACTCGTTGCTGAAAAACTGTACAAAGCATTCGGAGTACGAGTTGAACAACCCAGGGCAGGCTGAGCAGGGACCAGCAAAACAAAAATCGTGTGTCGAAAAGCATTTTCAAATCCTAAATTACTTCCAAAGTTTTGGACAGCGACGAAGAACTTATTGTTAGATTTCGTAATATTTGAACATTTATCAATTGCCAAGATCCGATCAATCCTAAAAAAATGATGACTATTGTAAAGAAACATAATTTGTATGATTGGCATAAAATTCCAGCAACAGTGCATAAAGTACTCGCTCACGCTGGAAGCATAATAATCCATGGATATGAAAATTTGTCAAGCATCTAAATCTACTCGTGGTATATGGATGGCCCCTAACCTGATGTTGTCAAATGATAGTATTCGACATTCTGAGCAATTTTGCCGAAGACAGTAACCCTCTAGGACTTCAATTGGCGGAGATATATTTATGGCCACCAATTTGCATAGAGATGCCCCATAGTGCCTTGGTCATCCTCCACGAGCGAGTACGCTGAGCCAGTCAGTCAGTCGGCGATCAAGCGAGTGAGTCAAGTAGTGTGTGCATTCCCCTAGTAGTTTGTGATCCGATGGTTCAACGGTCTGCAACGTGCCTACCATCGAATTCCCGTAGCACCGGAATACGTTCCGAAGACTGCAATCAAGACCCCGTTTGGCCTTTTTGAGTTCAAATTCATGACATTCGGGTTGAGTAAAGCCGGTCAAAATCTCCAGAGGCTCGTCCACCAAATTCTGGGCCTTCTGGAATACGTTTTCCCGTACGTCGACGACTTATGTATCGCCTCCGCCAGCATCGAAGAGCATAAACATCATCTGACCATCAACGCCAGCAAATGCCAAATTGGGAAATCTGAGGTGAAATTCATCACTCTCGAAGGCATCAAATCAAATCTGAGTAAGGTCGAAGCTGTGATGAATTTTCCTCAACCTACGACTGCCCGGCAGATGAAGCGATTTTTAGGAACAATAAATTTCTATCGTCGTTTCCTAACCGGCACCGTTGTCCAGCAACAGTTGTTCTAGCAAATGGTTACCGGTAACATACGAAACGACCAAACAACTCTTCAATGGAACGAAATCACCCTCGCAGCTTTCCAACAGTGTACTCTACTCTACTCGCTTTAGACGTTGATGCTTCAGGAACAGCAATTGGTGCTGTTCTGCAACAAATCACCGAAAAAGGATGTCAGCCACTTGCATACTTTTCCCGCAAACTGAAGGAAGCCCAACGAAAGGTACATACACGATCGTGAACTCTACGAAATGTACGAAGCGGTCAAAAAGTTCAAGGACACCCTCATCGTATGTGAGTTCTGCATCTACACCGACCACAAGCCACTCACTCACGCCTTTCAGCAGCGCCCCGAAAAAGCGACACCAACCCAAACTCGTCATCTAGGTCATCAGCTAGTAAACGACAGATATTCAGTACGTTCCCGGCGAGTCGAACAAGGTTGCTGATATGCTCAGCCGAATTGAGACCATCTCGACCACCAACGAAACAATAGACTCCAAACAAATGGCCACCCAGCAGAAAACCGATCACGAGCTACAGAAGTATTTGCGATCCCCACCAGCAAATACCAGCTTACTGCTGAAGAAGCTCAAGTTTATCCTCACAATCGATCTTCTGTGACATCTCCACCGAAGCCAACAGGCCGTTTGTTCCGAAGGTATCTCGGCAAGCTATCATCAGGAAGCTTCACAATCGTTCGCATCCAGGCATACGATCGACGACACGATTTGTCAGTGATCGATATGTTTGGCCATCGATTCGTCGAGATTGCAAGATTTTTGTCACACATTGCCTGCCCTGTCAGAAATCTAAGGTACACCGGTACAACAAAACGCCAATTGTACAAATTCATACTCTATAGGATCGTTTTGCACACATTAATATGGACCTAATCGGACCCCTGCCTACATAGGAAGGAAGTGCCTATTGCCTCAAGATGATAGACAAGCTCACCCGTTGGCCAGAAATCATACCAATCCCACACATGACTGCCACCACCGTCGCTCGAGCATTCGTTAGCGGCTGGATCTCAAGGTTCGGAGTACCAGTCAACGTGACGACTGATCTTGGTCGTCAATTCGAATTGGAGCTTTTCCGTGATATGGACACATTACTTGGGATAAAGCATCTGCGCACAACGCCTTACTATCCCCAGGCAAATGGACAAATCGAAAGGACTCATCGCCAACTAAAAGCAGCGATTATGTGCCACCAAAACGCTAAGTGGGCAGAGTCGCTACCACTCGTGCTCCTCGGAATGAGAACCGCCCTTAAGGAAAACCTTAAAGCGATGATTGCTGATCTCACTTATGGCACTTCAGTGCGTTTGCCAGGTAACTTCTTCGTCGATAACCAATCGAAACAACCGTCATCGGAATTCGTGGCCGACCTGAAAAAGGCCATAATTAAGCTGTGACCAACGCCCACGACCAACCACGCTAAGAATGCTACCTTCATCCAGAAGGAATTGGAAACCTGCAGCCATGTCTTTGTCAAGGTATGTGCCATTAAGCCTCCACTGAGTCAACCTTTTGATAGCCCATACCAAATACTTCGCCGGAAGAAAAAGGTATTCATCATCGACATCAATGGCAAGCGTTCTCCGATTTCAATTGATCGCCTGAAAGCCGCATTCATCGTACCCGACGAGCCTACATCTTCAACCAACTCAACCCAGCCTTTGGACGTCACCGATGACAGCACCCCCGCAGTTCGAACCCGTTCAGGACGCCAGGTCAAAATACTATCCAAATTATGGAGCCATTAAAGTAAGATGTACTGTGGCGTACTTTGCAACCGTTCCCTTCTTGCGTCATCGCATCGAAATATCCAGAACATTAAACTCATCGAGAACATTCGACATCCAGAACGCACGACACTTGCGCCAGCCAGTCAGCGACACGCAATAGCAGGTAGCAGCCAACTGCCGGCGACAGACAATAGTCGGCTATCAACAACAGCAAACGGCAGTCGACAGCGACAGTAGACAATAGCGAACAACAATAGCAAAAATAATGCGAAAAACAAATAAACTGGAATAAATTGCACAAAAATTTGTATGCAGAAAATTGTATACTATATCATTCCACAAAGCCTTTGAATCAAGTAATTTTTTTTATCTAAAAATCTAATGAAATCATGAATTCAAATGGTGAAATAACTTCCATCTTCCAACATTTGGTTTTAGGGCTTGTAATCTTTCGGATACTTGAATTTTTTTTCGAGATTTACATAAAATACTTCAATCATTATTTATTTCCCCCTTCGGGTTTTCAGGTTTTCTACGTAGGTGAAGTTGGGGTTTGATGCTGTTGTTTTTTATCGCAAAAACAAAACATATTTTCAACACTCCAATAAAATTTTATTTCTTGAAGAAATAAAAAAAAATCAGCATGAATGTATTCTGAATAATATGAAATTTATTTCTTAGCATTGCATTGCAAGAAAACATTTGAACTCAATCAAAGGTTGCAAATGTTACTCATTTAATTTTTTTTTCAAAACTTATTAACCTCTTAGTTGTTTTGAAAATACTATTTCGGTTTTTTTAAAAAAAAATTTTATCGACAAACAAGCAGATAAGATTCTTTCGAATGTAAACTTTCTATAACCTTCTCAACAAGGTTGCCGAAAAAAATCTGTGTTTTTGCGGAATAAAATTCTGACTCTAAGTGATTTTACTCAGAAATTCTGTGATGGTTTTCTTTTATGGAAACAGCTTAAATTTCTTTGAAAATTCACGAAGAAATGAGTCTTTTTTACATTTCACTAGAAAAATCAATTTACATTACCAATCTCAGCATGTTTTTCAAAAACAAAGTAAGAAATCAATATGTTGACATAAAATTTATAATTCCAGAGATACGTGCAAAATTTAAAAAATCTGTGAAATCTGTGAATATTTTCAAAATTCTGTGTTCTGTGACACAGATTCTGTGATGAAAATTTGCTCAAAATTCTGTGAAATTATAGACTTTTCTGTGATTTTGGCAACCTTGCCTCTCAAATCCTTTTCGGTCAGATGCTTAGTATCTGTTAACTAACTTAATTTTTTATTCAACTTTTTTTCTATAAAATGTTTCTATAACATTCGTTCAAAAGGCAAAAAACTAGATCTTCTAGTTTTACTCAAAAATAAATAGAAATTATTTACACACTGAATGTTTGGATATTTAAAAAACAATGCAACCATGTTTTTTGCTGTCATATTTAGTAACAGCCTACTTGATCGATTAGTAGGCTGTTACTAAATAAGTAATATGAACTACAAATATGAGTTTTTGGCTTATTTATCTGAATTTTTTTTTATTCTCGAGTTATACATAGATTTTAAATTAAATTTATATGGAAGCATTCGTTTCATAGATGGAATAAATTTTAAGCCATCATTATACACCCCGAAATCCTCAGAGGTCTAATTTGGTTCAATTTCGTTCAATTTGCTTGATTTGTTCCTTGTCAAGTTTCTACCAGTTGTTAGATCTTTTGTGGTTGCTTGGTTAGATTTTAGAAACTAGAAATTTTGTACCATTTCTATGAAATCTCCTTCCTCCAGAAAAGAGATGGGTCTCAACTAGCGTTAAAATAACATGCATTTCTCTCTTGACAAATGTGGATCCATTGACATTATTAATTCAAGAGTTTTGTAGATATTCAGGTAACATTTGTAAGGGGCCCCCCATTCTTCTTAAAACATCATTTAATTTTTTAACGGTCCTTAAAACCCTTACACGATAATTTTCATGCCAATCGAATGAGTAGCCTTCAAGTTAATAAGTAAATCTGCTAAACAAAGTTATCTAGATCAAATTTCACAACATCTATATGAAAAAATACATCAAATTAAAGATTTTAATCAGATGAACAACTTTTCAGAAGACTTCAAACCAGTAGGACTTGATTTGAAAAAGTCATGAGGTTTTAACCATCGATTGGTCAGGTCTGTTACACTAAGGTTGCCAGATTGCCCGGTTTTATACGAGTTTGCCCGGATATTTGATACAAAATTTTAGAACAGTCTGGCCCGGCCCGGTTGCCTGGATTTCTTTGAAAAATGCCCAGATTTTGCCCGGAGTTACTTGGCGAATAAAACAAAATAAATTTAAATTGTGTTGTAATTTTTTTTTTCATTTAGCCACCAAAACAAAAATATTTGAGCAGATTTTGCAAAAATAATCCTGAAAGGATTTTTCGAAGGATAAAAAACGATTTCTAATTTGTTTTTGAATTTTGATGAAAAAATTACTTTTTTCAATTCATTTATCTTGATTTTTGTTGAGTTATTTCTGGGTTTGGATAAAATTTGCTCGGATATTGCCCGGATTTTGCCAGGTTTTCCATAGAAAATTGCACGGATTGTCCGGCCCGGATACGTGCTGAAAAAATTCTGGCAACCTTATGTTACACTGTGTGACGTAACCGGAACATTAATTTGTTCCAAATTCTAAGAAATTTAAAGGGTACCAACATTGATATTGAAAGCGCTCTAGCAAGTGATTCGACTCCTGAATAAAATGCATTGCATATTTTTAAACGTTTAGTATCGGTATCAATTGTCTCTTTTTTTACTTGCACCAATTTGTGAATTCACAATATCTCTTGAGTTTCTAAATAAATATTTATATTGGATTTGGACTTCTAAATCTTCCAAATGGATAAAATGAGAGATTGACTCTGTGAAAAGGTCGCCTGTAAACGATTTATCCATGGGGTACATCGTTCATAACCTGGAACCAAAACTTCGGTTAGCCCTGAGTGCTGACCAAACTAACTTCCGACGGTCGCCATTGAAATAAATTTTCTTCTCAACCGTTCTGATATTTATGATGAAAATTTTCTATACAACGCCACAATATGATATGTTTGTACACTTTTTGCATGTCTTCAAAAGCTTAAACAAATATGTTTAAAAAAATTGTTTTAAAAGTTTTTCACAAGTTTATTTCGAAAATGGTAGCTTATCTTAATCAAAATAATTCGGTTCATAAGATTAAACATTCAGAAAAACTGTTTGACTTAATTATAACAGATAACATGATTCAACACCGATAATATCTCGTTTATTTCAGCCAGAATCTATCTAAAGAACCAAACCCTTTTATGCAAAGACAAAGCATAAGTAAAGGTTTCATCACATGTGATATCTGATGTATGTTTCGTTTTCAATTTTTTTTTCGAATAAGAGAACCAAAATACAAGCTTCCATCACAATTCGATAAGACTACCCCCACATTTATATTCATCAGAATCTCATGATCCGGTAGGTTTTTTTTCTGTTCTTCTTCTGTTTTCCTCTGTTCTAGAAGAATCGATTGTGGTTTTTTTTTTATTTCACGTTCTGTACTTTTTTCTCTTGCACACTTATCATGTAAATTTGAATTTCAATCCCAGAGCAGCGATTCACAGGAATAAATCCTTGCCTTGCATAAATTCGATTCTTCTTCCATTCGGAATAAATGTTGTACTTCGTTTAAGTAGGTATTGGGAGAAAACCATCTTGCATTCGTCAAGCTTCTTTGGCTTTCGAAGTAAAGATTAAAGGTTCATTTATGTTTTAGTTTTTGGTTTTCGGTATCAAAAGGTGAAGTTTTTATACAAAAAATTAATTCAGTTAGGATTGATTGATTTTTTTTCAGAAGGGTACTTGTTATATTTTTGAAATCCTTTCCCGTTACTTCAAATAATTTTAAACGACACAAAACGACTAACGTTTTCCGCATTCTTCACGATGCCTCAGTCAATATTTGCTTTGATTTTCTGGAATAAATATCAGCATCGAGACTCCCTCGAAAGTCAAATTCAGTAACAGAATAATCGAAGAAATATTTCCACCCTCCAAGAATGGTTGGCAGGAATGAAATTACATATTTTGCATGTATAATTTGGCCAATGGCTCGGTATTTCCAACTGTTGATGTTGGTGCGGACATTGTGATTTTCGGTTTATTCCCCGTTTTTTTTTACTTTTTCGCAAGAGAACGTGAGCGATTTCCGAAATATTTGCCCTTCATCAAAACGAACCTCGGCCATCCGGAAGCCTCACCGTTTTGTGGGAAAATTGTTGAAGCAAAAGATGGTTTATGATGTCGTTTTATTGAAATTCCTGGCCAGTTGCTGAATGCTATGGTGCATAAAATTGAGCGAAGGCCAATTGCCTGGAAGTCGAGACTGGAATTTGCCTGGGATCTTCCCTTCGAAGCCAGTAGGAAAAATGGCGGCCGAGAGGCAATCAAAGCTCGCGTTTTGCGTCTTGAGCGACTTGAGTGGTATGTCAATTTCAACATTTCACTTCAGTGAGATGGGAAAAACAATGTTACTTGTCAGTTTTCCACAAAGTTGTGCAACTTTCTATTTATTGTAAATGGAGATGGTAGATGATCTTTTAGGGATGTTTTTTAGCCCTAAGAATTAATAAAAACAACTAGATTTTTTCAATCGGAACATTAAATTATGCCTCCACTTCAATGCTGGCGACGAACGAATGACATTGTGAAGTGGTTCAATTTTCTGGCCAATCAATCGGATATGCGAATGTAGCAGCTCACGAGGCGTCTAACTAACATTTCCAGTGATTGGTAGAAAAAATCTACAACTACAACTACACTATCAGCACAGACTAATTCAGACATGACTCTTGTTGGAAAAGTTGGTTCATTTTTTTTTTCGCAAAAATGATCGAACTGCCATCTATCGTCAAAATTGCTCAGATTTGATTTTAGTGAAATCCGTAGATTAAGGTTGCCAGAATTTTTTTAGCACGTATCCGAGCCGGACAAATCCGAGTTATTTTATTTAAAAACCTGGCAAATTCCGGACATTTCATTTCAAAATTGTCAACTAAAAATCCAGATAATATCTGAGCAAATTTGGTCAAGAGTCAAGAACAACAAACATCAAGAAAAATAATTTGAAAGAAATATTTTTCACCAAAACTCCTCAGCAGATTCGAAATCGTATTTAAGGCTTCCAAAAAAAAATCTTTCATAATTATTTTTATAAAAATTGCTCAAAAAATTTCGATTTGGACGCATAAATAAAAAAATTTCAACACAATGTATTTTGCATATAATTTGGCGAATAAAATGGATGAATCTGGACAAAATCCGAACTTATTTCAATTAAATTAGGGCAACCGAATCGGATCGAACTTTTTCTAAATTTTGTATCAAATATCCGAGCAAACTCGTATAAAACCGGACAATCTGGTAACCTCACCGTAAATAATCGATTTCAGAAATGTCTTTATCTTTTACTCGTGGAAAGTTGGTTAAATTCTCCGGACCTACATAGAAACAGAGGACTAAGTGTGTAACTGTTGGCCCATCATAACGGAAATTGTGTTTAAGATCGTATGATCTTTGACTGCAAACAGAGGTAGCATCTATTAGCGAACAAAATTCAGAGGCTGATTTATTAAACTCAGTTGGGCCGGAATTTTAATGTTAAATTGAATGTTAAATTTTACCCAAAATACAACGCTTTCACGTTTTTTTCGAGTAACAACCGAAACACTAAATTCAGAATTCAGGATTATTCTGCAAAAAAAATTCAGAAAACATCAATTGAGGAACAGCAATGCCTAAATCAACTGGGAACCGATACTTATTCCTACTGAAAGTATAAAAAGAGCCCGGTAAAAATTCTGTATAAAAATTGCGCACGCTTGGCCGAGATTTGCAATACCGAAAAAATCTTTGCGAACAGAGAACAGACGTACAAGCTAGCCCACGAAACATGTGTGAAATTTTCAACGATCGTTTTGAACCAATTTTTGTTTTTCGGCTGGGCCACTAGATGTCTTCAAACACACCAAAGAGAACTGTCAAAACCAAACTGAGGAGGAAAAAAAAAATTTTAGTCAGTTTAGTACAGATTTTATGTACTGTTTGGCATGTTTCAAGAAAGTTGCTGTAAAAGTAATTCCTTCAAGCTAGAATTGCTCAATTTTGGATATTGGGATTCAAAATAAAATACTTGAAAGGAGCCCGCTTTGAGGTGTCACTGTCTAGAATAAGTTCTGATGGGTAAGACTGATTGTTAATCATTTTCCTAATTGACTGAATATAGCCAATTCGTCCTCTGCAAAAACTTATTGTTCAACTGTTAGTTATTTCAACTGGATCAGTAGTGCAAAAATAAAGCAATTTTATACGGTTTTTATAATGGACTTTTTTCGGTAAGCGAAACATATTTTTTTAATATTTAGATTTACGTAACGTTTCGGGTTACTCTGGGAGACATCCTATGACGGGTGAAGAAATGAAACCTGAAATGTTACGCAAATTAAAAAAAAAGTTTTTTTTACCACCAAAAAACAGTCAATAAGTAAATTCACTCCAGTCAAAAGTAACTCTTATTGTATTTAACCCGTCTATTTTAGAGAGGCAATAGTTTAATTGTTGTTGAGTTCATATACAATAACGCCTTTTTGAAAACTGGGCACATTTGCCGTGCTCGTAAATCGGCAACCCTTTCTATTGTTAGGTTCCGACACTTGGAAGATGTTTGATAGATGTCTGGTCAACTTGAAATGCCAGTGATATTGGCGTTGTTGATGTTGACGAAAATTCCGCCTTAGGGATTCAGCGACGATATTGTACCTAGCGTAACTTTTGATTCAACCGATCGAACTTTTAAAGAACTTATCCAAATTTAGGTTTATTGTTTAACAATAATTCTACACAATTTCGAAAATACGCCTTGCACTTTTTATTATTAAGTTTACCATTTTCGTGGCATTCGTGTCATACGCCTTGCACTATTTCTGGAATATTATTTGTTGTTTTCATCGATTTTTTTTTTCGGAGAAATATAAAGCAAATTACCTGCCAGTTGGTCCAAACGTTTCGAGCAACTTTCTTGTGGCTGTTCGCTCCCCAAGTAACAATTTAAGTTTTTTTCTAACCTTAACAGTTTGCCTAAGACTATTCCCTAAAGCTATTTTATAAGCCAAAGCACATTCTATGCAATAGCACAACTACTTCAAAGCTTACATATGAACTTGTTGGCCCTGTTTTGTTAACGTCTTTAAAGCTAATTCTAAAGCTATAATAAAACATCCAACAGAATAGTTTTATTCGACCTTATAGACATAGCATTAAGAAACCTTTCAGAGCCCTCTTAAGACTATCCACGGCTCTTTAAAAACTAAAGCATGGATCACTACAAATCTGGACGCATTAAAAAGGGTCTATCTCGGAGCTATGTAAACGAAATAAAAATGTGTTGAACTTGAAATGTAGGGTTTTTATTGCACTTTAAAGGAAAAATAATAAAAAAAATATTCCGATGTTGTTTTGATGAATTTTCGAAATTTTCGTTGAGTATCACTCATTATAGTTTGAACACCCTATTCGCTGACCTCAGCGGCCATTTTGTTCCACAATCTCTTCATCTCTGTTGCATCCCAAGTCGCCCTACCATTCTTTTTCATCTTTTGCTTGACAATCGCCCAAAATTTTTCGATAGAGCGGAATTGAGGGCCGTTGGGTGGGTTGATGTCCTTTTCGACAAAATCCATCCGTTGGCCCAATACCACTGTAGAACCTCCTAGCTGTAGTGGCAGCTTTCCAAATCTGGCGAAAACTTAACTAGTGCTTTATGAGATCTAATGTACGAAAAAAAAAGTTTTTCAGACATTCCTCCTTGTAAATTTCGGAGTCCATGGTCTTGTTTTTCACAAAAACCGGAATTTTTCGTCCGCAGCTGCAAATACCTTGCCAGATCAAACACTTTCTTGCACACTTATCAGCAAAAACGAATTTGAAGTTGCCGGGGACATCACCATGACCAGTGCAGTGCACCACTGCAGTGGCTTTACATAATTTTTGGCCAGAAAGCTGCCCAAAATCCATCTTCACGTACGTTTCGTCATCCATGAGGATGCATCCGTCGAACTTCGTTGGAATCTTCTTGTATAACTTGCGGGCACGTCCATTGGCTACTAAATTCTGCTTCAATGTCCGGTTTGGTTGCTTACTGGTCCGATAGGATCGTATTCCTTCGCGTAGACGAATTCTGCTGACGGTGCACCGGTCGGCGTTGAATTTCTTGGCAATGTCATAGTCCGACTACCCTGTGTTTTCCTTGATCGTTCTCAACACCTTCAAATGTACTTTCCGATCCTTAATTACACTATGACGCTAGGTATGAACCTGCCGATCTATAGTACGCATCTCACGGAAACGTTTGAGAACGCTACACACGGTTGATTTGACCATTTTTAACGATTTCGCGATTTTTGAACCCAACCACGTCGGTTTTTTGACTCGGTTGTTCAAAATTTATTTTCATCTCGCGGCTTCCATCACGTGTAACTTTTTCGAAACAAAACGAATCGTAATGAAATTTTCAGCACTGGTAGAAGAAACATTTCTCTACAAGGTGCTGCCAAAACATTCCAGATCCGACAACTAGGAGCACTATGGTAAAATAAATAGTGCGTCCAGATTTGTAGTGATCCATGGTTTACGTCATGGATTCGGATAGGAATTTTACTGAGGGAGCTGTGGAATCTGATAGAAATTTTACTGTGGAAGCTTTCTGTTCCGTGTTTTGTTCTCATGTTATCACTTACTCTCCCAAGATCTTTTGGCAACCCTGGTGAGAGGTGTAGTGGGTCTTAACACGGTGCCTGTTAAAACTTAAATAAATGGTGTTGGAAAGTTATAAAATTAGTATCCAAGTTGTCAATAGCTAGGTGAAAAGGAGTGCTACTTATTTGCAGTGAAATTATATAAACTATTCTTATCAAAGAAGAAATATATTAGAAAGAAAAAAGTGGAACATACTGTGAAATGGAACGGGTTGTGAAAAAAGATGGCCACCAAAATTCATCTACTCGGAAAGCTGTTTGCCCACCTTGGATATCTACTTGTGCTGGTTGAGGAAAACCGTTTGAGGGCGGGAAGGAAATGGGCAGAAAAATGCATGCTGTTTTCGGGTGAGATCGTCCAATCTTAGATTTATTCTCATTTTTCAGCCTCTACTTTTCAATTAATCAACCTCATTTGGTAAGTACCTAAGTGTGAAATATAGATATGCAGGATCTTAGAAGAGAAACCAAAGTTGTGAATATATTGCACCAATACATGACCAAGCTGATAATAGGGTTTTCAGAAATCTATTTTATTTGGTATGCACTCTGATGCTTCATCATAGTTCTAGCAAGCTTCACTTATTGATTAATGGTGATAATGATTTTTTTAAAACAATATTTCAT
This sequence comes from Uranotaenia lowii, assembly GCF_029784155.1. Taxonomy (NCBI): domain Eukaryota; kingdom Metazoa; phylum Arthropoda; class Insecta; order Diptera; family Culicidae; genus Uranotaenia; species Uranotaenia lowii. The sequence goes on along the minus strand of NC_073693.1, from coordinate 358,361,698 downwards.
CCATTTTCTTCCCTAATTTAAACCTTGGTTGCATTCTCGTTTCAACTGGTTCTTTTGAGCCTCAAAATTCCTTAACCTAATATCATTTCACCCAGAAGAAAGCAACGGTTAAAATTTGTTACCCTATTTGAAGCGCATTTTGCTTCCCGCAATCAGACTTGTAAACCATCGACATTTTCTCTGACAGTCGCACAGCCTGCTTTTATCAGTATCATTGTTCGTGCCATTAAACGAATGCGACCGAAAACTTGCCGAACAGTCGACTACCATCAAACGAAACGACATTCATTCTTCTTTGTGTGATTGTCGAACAAAATTTCGTGTCTTGGTACACGAGAGGAATAATTTGATGGTCAAACGACCATCATTCCCGACAGTTTACGACATCGCCTATCTCTTTCACGCAGCAGAACTTACAGACTCAATAAGCAAATGCAATCTTTTCTATTCACTCCCTCCTGTTGAAAAAAAAATTCGTCACTCTGCAGCGCCGGGTGATGTTTGGATGTGTTGGTCGAACAATGTGGAATGATTATCTCGATTATCTACGCAAGAGGGATGACAGTCAAACGACTAATCACAAAAAAGATCAAAATTTCGTTTTACATTTTTTTGCTCTCCGATCAAACGATTGCGCTCTCCACGATTGTCACGAACGATGTGTGGTGGTTGTCTCCGGAAAAATTCAAACGATGGTGACCAATTACAAGCCTGCCCGCAATCCGATACTGACACACTATAAAAACTTTATACGCGATATTGTTGGCAGCTGCATATTAACACATACAAGGAATGCAGGGCAATTCTAACAAGAAACAGCATGGAGCATAGATAGCTGTGACTGTGAGCTTAATTTAGAAAGGTGTGCGTGTGTACCCAGAGTGAATTTGAAATTGGGATAGGACAAGGTAAACGAGCCTTTTTTGTCCAAAACATTGTCATTCGTGTGAAGAATCAACTCAACCGGATTATTAAAGTGCATTCAATAAGAGGTTTTAGAAAATTCGCTGTTAGTTTTGTAGACTTTGGATCTCTGTTTCGCTAACGGATGTTTCCGTGCCAGATACTTACTGGTGGCTTGTGTTTTTCGGTTTCTTACTGCAGTTATTTATTAACATGCTGAAAATGTTTTGTGGACGTTTTTTTAGCTGACTTAATTTTTGACATGTGCGTTATCTGTCGTCGTTCTGCTGAAGTGTTATAAGTTTTTATTTGTATTTTTAAGGCATTATACAATAAGGGGGTGTAATAAAATTGGTGTGAATAAAACTTTCCACAGTGTATGTGACCCATAACTGCGCCCCGATGCAGCAGTTAAGCTGGTTCAAACCTCGCCTAGTATATGGAGGTTTTAGACAAAAAGAAACTTTTTGCAGTAAATTTGTTTATAAATTAAGAGACGACCATCAAGAGTAATTATTTCAACGAACACTGACTTTTTTGCCCTTTATTCCGTTCAGGCGAGTAAATTCCGGAATGCAATATATGATTCTCCATGCTCAATCTTTTTCTGAACCATCCTAACTTTGATCTCTATAAAATCATGTGAATGTGTGACATATAAAATTGACCGCAATTTTACCTACGCACACCCCTACATCTGAGAACCGTTTCATTATGCATGCTCAGTGTATGGCAGGGAAATGTAACAGTACAGAACAGTTAATGAATTCTTATTAGAAAAACTTAAATGACATTTTCTCGATTCAATCATTCTGTCAAGACACGTGGCACTACAAACGGTACTCCTTGCCATTTCATTTATAAGTTTATGCGAATCGAAATAGAGTGTTTGGGTAAAATGGAAGACAAAGAAACCTTTAGTGCAATGGTATCAAATGGCACTTGTTTGTGTTTTTATATATAAAGATTTTATCAAAACTTATTCATTTTTTTATGAACAATGATCAATTAGGAACTATTTTTCTTAATGATGACAAATGTAGGAAGAGAAATATTTCTATCATATCAATGTGTGTCCATATGTGTATGTATTCTCTTTGGCGCTGAAATCTTTTAGAATGGAAAAATCCTAAGGATTTCGGCGCTGTATTAATAATTTCTCTGCTCTTTCAAATCTTTTCAAAAGCGAGCAATGGCGCTATAACCATGGTCGATGACCTGAGATGAAGGTACAGGGATCCAAAATGAAACAGTGTATGATGGTTAAAGAAAAATTTCTTTGATTATTGTATTGTTAAATTTTGGACTTTATGTAGAAAAACCTCATTTCCATCCCCTGAAGGAAGAATCGCAAGGCCCAACACCAAGGAGCATAGAAATATCTTAGCATCTATGCTCCCAACGAATGAATATCAAATAATCATGGGAACGTATGGTACTGTTGTCCACGTTTCTTCCTCCCCTGGTTCCAGCCGTCTCTGCGTCCAATACTGCACAGTGGGCCCGGCCTTGATAAGATGAATAGTGAATGTATTTTCACTATTCACCGGGATGCTGACAAGATCTGGCTGTGTACGTATCATAAGCAAGCATAAGCATAAGCATAAGCATAAGCATGTTATCACTTACTCTCCCAAGCATTTGGTGTTTGCTTAAGATTCCATTTAAAATATTTTAAAAATATTCTCATTTTCATTTTCAATATATCTTTCCATGAAACTTCCTGCAACCTCAGATTTCTAGTGAAATATATACGAAATAGCACCAAAACATAAGAAAATTAAGATTAACCACATTGTAAGCATTTTTTTTAGATATATAACAAATAGTACCGCCAACATTGTCAAATTTGTTGAAAATGTCTGGTTTTTAGTAAAATAATATTTCCAGCAAGATGGCGTCAGTAATTTCGATTCAATTTCACAATCTACATACATGGCGTTCAATAAATTAGTATTGAAAATCTTAAGGCAGTTGTAAAACTGTTTGAAAATGGTTTCATATCGGTTTGAAAAATGTTGTAATAATACAATTTCAATAAACAGTTTTAAAATGATTCTAAGAGACCTTGAATCACAGCATTGTTTGACGTTTCCTTAAATAGAATCTACGCTCATGATGGATTTATCCATTTTTGAGAAAGAGAAGTTTTTTGCAATAAATGAGAACATTTCAATTTGTTGCTTGGCAAAAGGCATCCACGAACTTTTTGTTTTGTTTCCTTTTGACGTTGATGGTCAATAATCTTAATTAACAACTAGGCATTGTTATCAAATAATCTCAGACTGTTTTGGAATAGATCATTTTCTGTCATCAAAAGCCTGGCCTCGAAGCTAAATAATAACCCGCATAAATTAGGATTATAACCAAACGATTTCTTCAATCGTCAAACGACGATTTATGAAGCGTAATAAAACGTTTAGGAAACGATTATAGAAATTGTAAAATAAATTGCCTGAATCGTGAATTTCGTAATGATACATCCGTATTTTATTTTAGCAGCAAATCCTTCGCTTTACACTGAAGAATTCCGAACCAGTGAAAACCAGCTTGATTATAGTGAATCCATGAAACTCGATAATTCTGGTACATGCAGATTGTCAAATCGTTTAACATTACAGTAAATAGCTAGCTAAGATCGCACAGCGCTGAATACTATTATTGATTGTAAATCGTCTATGAGATAGGTTAAAGTTGTATATCAAAAAACGGCATCTATAAATAGGTTTGAAGTCCGAAATGATGCAGTCAGTGGTATTTTATACGATCAACTGATTTTTAAACGGAACTTTCAACTGTACATGACCAAATTTGTTTGTTTGTATCAACATGAAATGGCGCCGAGGAAGTATCGAAGGACATGGATCGGAATGTAGTGAGTTCGAGACTGAGGGAAGATTGATCGACTACATATGCATTATAAAACCAACAGTTAAAGTTAAGGACGTTCACAAGATGACAGTATGCATACGCATTATTTAGAAATTGGCATTCACTATTTTTATAACAAGGTTCATCAATTTAATCAAAGACACATAAAGTTTTATATGGTTCAATTTTATTCGCAGTGAACAATAAATTCTATTGTATCTATGTTCACGGCGATTCATTCTAAAATCGTAATAAAGGAAAAATATAATTGCTTTGGGCTTCAGTAACAATAAATTGTATTAAATGGTGAAAAAGTTGTACAAACCTCAGGCTACCTGTAGAAGGAAATTGTAATCAAATTGTAAGACAGGCAATAGAAAGTTGTAAGTTGTACAATCCTAAGATTTTGTGCAAAGCAAAAGTTGCAAGCAAATTGTTGAAAACGCAATACAAAGTTTTATATTTTCAAGGCAAGCAAAGTTGGTCCGTATATTGCCTCTACTTTGGTACGTACAGGCTCATATAATATTCTATACAACTTTTTTCAGATTGTACAAAAGTGTGTGTATCTCAGAAACAACTGAAATATACAGTCCAAAATGTTCACTGGGTGGTTTACGCTTTATGGAACATATAGGATAGTTTAAAAATTAACTGTCAATGGAAAAACTAATTAGTATTGATAGAAGTATTAACACTAAACGTACCGGAGGCGGTCAAATGACGGTTTTTAAACTTTGAAGGATGATTACGCATGATATAATTTTTTTTTCGCCAATTTAGCGACAGGACTATTTTTATTTTCAAAATGCAAGTATTTTTGCGTTTTTAATTTTTTTCTAAATATTGTGGTTTTCGAATAACGCATGTGGTATACCTATTCATACCGCGAGCGGTCAAATGACGGTTTTCACTGTTTTCGCTAAAACATTCTTGTTTCTCAACCAATTTCATTAAAATTTATAGTTTTGTAAAGCCTATAATGTGACTCAAATATGTTTATCAGACAGTTTTCAGCTACAATCAATAATTTCAATGTTATTTTAAGTCCAAAAAAAAATTTATGAAAAAACATGCTTCAGGAAAATTGCTATAAATCAGTTATTTAGTACTCGAAAAAAAAATTTCACTTAGTGTCTAAGAAAGCTGAAGTTAAAAGCTATATGCTGCACATACGGAAATTTTTATCAATTTTTTTTTAAGATCATGCCCACAAAAAAATGTAAAAAAGTTGTGTAAAACCCGTACTTTTCAATCAATCAACCGCCAAAGCTGTTCCTGTTACAGTAGAGAAAATTTAAAAAGTGAATTGGAAAGGGGACGTAATTTGTCACATTTTGGCATCTTTAGATTTTGTGAAATACGAAATACATAATTTATGACGACCTTTCAAAGGTAGCTGTTTTTCGAACTTTTTATCAATTTGGATTTTGATGATACAATTCCTACACCTAAGCTCAGCTTTGCACTGGATTTTGAGTACTTTAACGTAAGGTTTAGGCGATAAAACTATATGCAAAAGAAAGCTAATTTCATACCGGTTCTAGTGGTGTAACTGCATTGGCGGTGCAATGCTTAGCAAAAAATATCTATATATATATAAAAATGAATTTCTGTCTGTCTGTCTGTCTGTCTGTCTGTCTGTCTGTTCCCTATAGACTCGGAAACTACTGAACCGACTTTCGTGAAACTTGGCAGGTGGGGTATTGGAGACCGGGGAAGGTTTTTATTATGGTTTGACACCCCTCCCTCTCTCATGAAGGGGGGGAGGGGCCTCCCAAACAAAAGACAATTTTTTCCATAACTCGAGAACCAATCAAGTAAATGGTAACAAATTTGGCATGGGTGGGCACTGGGGTACGAGGAATGTTTTCAAGAATATTGGTACCCCTCCCTCCTTCCAGTGGGGAGATAGAAAGGGAGGAGGGTGCCTACCTTACATTTTTTTGCATAACTGGAGAGGTAATCAAGCTAATGGAACAAAATTTGGCATGGGAGGGTAGTGGATTATGAAAAATGATTCTATGATTATTTCAAACCCCTCTCTCCTTCCATTGGAGATACAGGAAGAAGGGGGGGGGGGGGGGGGGCTTTAACCACTTTTTTATTGCATAGCTTGAAAACTATTCCAGCAAATGAAACCAAATTTGGCTAGGAAGGGTATATGGGTACGATAAATAGTTTTATGAATATTTGGTACCCCTCCCTCCTTCCAGTGAAGATATAGAAAGTGAGGAGGGTGCTCCAATACAATTTTCAGCATAACTGAATAAATAATCAAGCAAATGACACCCAATTTGGCGTGGGAAGGTATTTGATTACGATAAATGTTTCTATGATATTTTGAGAACCCTTCATGCTTCAAGTCGGAAAATCTTAAGGGATGAGGGTCCTTCCATATAATTTTCACATCCTTTGGGAACTTACTAAGCACATAGAACGAAATTTGGCTTGAGAGGGTATTTGAGCACAGGGAAGGTTTCTGTGAATATTTGGTACTACTGCCTCCATACAGTGGGGTGATATGAAGGAGAGGGGGAGGGGGGGGGGGGGTCTTCTTTACAATTTTTCGCATTACTCGAAAACTAATCAAGCAATTAGAAACAACTTTGGCATGGGAAAGCATTTGGAAACGTAAAAGGGTTAAAGGCTTATTTGAGACTTCTTTCTCCTTCCATTGAGAATGCAGTTAGGGAAGACGGAAGCTCATTTATGTATGATTGTTTTGCATAAACCAAAAACTTATCTAACAAATAGAACCAAGTATGACATGGGAACTATCATTCAATTTAGCAACTGGGGAAGAATTTGGCATAGGAGTGTATTTGAATACACGGAATGTTTAATCTTGATCCCCTCCTTCCAGGTAGGGAATAGGTAGGAAGGGCGGCTCCGGTACAAATTTTATAGCATAACTCGACAACTAATAAATCAAACTAAACCATATTCGGCATGAGAGGGTATTCGAGCACAAGATATGTTTTTTCCGGTAGTTTAGCATCACTACCACTTATCAGTGGAACGATATAGAGGGAAAAGAGGGCATTGATACAGTTTGTTTAATATTTCGATAACTTAACGAGAAAATAGAATTAAATTATCATGGTAGCAAATTTGTGTACCAACAATCTTTCTTCGATGGTTTGAGAACCTCCTCTCTTGCCAGAGAGGAGATATACAGTGGGGAGAGGGTCACCCATTTTTTTAATAACTCGAGAACTTATCGAGAATGGAGCCATATATGGCGTGAGATCGTATTTGTATACAAGAAGTGTTTTTCTGATATTATGAGACCCATCTTCCTTCAATTAGGGATATAGGAATAGGGGTAATTTGTATGATAATTCGAGAACGAATAGGTAAAATAAATGTCCCATGATATTATTTTGTTAGTAAAAATGTTTATATGATAGTTTGAGAAAGTTTCATATTTATATAAAAAATATTTTGGCATAAGTTATAAACTTATCAAGCAAAGAAAACCAGAGTCTTAAAAAGGATTAAAACACGGATTTAAAAAAAAATTAAGATTTCAAAATAAAAAAAAGTTAAAAATTCATTTTGAAATAACATTTTAATGATTTTGAAATTGAACTTAAGGGGGGGGGGGGGGTAGGGTCTAACACTTTCAAAAAATCGATTTTTTTACTTTTTTATATTCTTATTGTAAAACATTTCAAGAATGTTGTGTCAAATTTTCAAGTCAATTGAAGCAAAACTGTAGAAGTTATAGGCCTTTATCTCCTCCTATCTAATACTGCAAGAAGGCAAGAGCTGAAACTTCAAACGCGTTTTTCTCGAAAGCACAATTTTAAAGTCCGTGGACATCGTCATTTGAAAACTACTTATCTGATTCTTTTCAAATTTGGAACATATGTTCTACATATAAAATACCAGACCCCAACGTTTTTCTTTTTTGATTTTTTTACTTTGAGGAGATTTTACAGGTGAAAAATGGCGGATTTTTAAGTGAAAAATCGTAGTTTTTACTTCAAACAGCCACAAAAATTTCATAAAAAAATTTTTAAGTTAAATAAAAACGTTGGGGTCCAGAAAAACATCTATTAAAAATATTTTGCTCTGATTTTTTGACTTCAGATGATTCTGTGCAGAGATACAGTGTCCACCGCAAATCCTGTTTTCTAAAAAGCATCCTCGAAATTGTCCCGGCCCCGGCTCATTTTTCAATATTTTTCTACAAAAAAATTACTAAATGTTCTTTTAACAATGCTTTGTATAATGCAAAATATTTGAATATATTTGTTTAAACGATAGCTCTAGAAAAAAATCGTGAAAATGGCGTTTTTTTATCCCCGTTAGACCCTACCCCCCCCCCCCCCCA
>NC_073693.1:358309443-358353082 GCF_029784155.1 Uranotaenia lowii | reverse complement strand
TGGGGACTTGTAAGACGTCTTTTAGATCCATCCATTTAAACTTCAATCTGGACTTGTCCTCTGCAAGCCGTCTTTTAGTTCAACTCTCTCAACTTCCATGGGGACTTGTCCTCAGTCCTCTGCGAGCTGTCTTTTAGTTCAACATATTCCAACTCCAATGGGGAATTGTCCTATGAAAGCCGTCTTTTTGTTCAAATCATTGAAACTTCCATGGGGACTTGTCCTCTACAAGCCGTCTTTTGGTTCAACTGATTAAAACTTCCATGGGGACTTGTCCTAAGCAAGCTGTCTTTAAGTTCAACATATTCTTACTTCTATGGGGACTCGTCCGTCTTTTATTTCATTATCCATGGGGATTTGTCCTTAACAAGCCGTCTTTTTTCCAACTTCCATGAGGATTTGTTCTCTGCAAGCCATCTCTAGTTCAAATCATTTAAACTTACATGGGGACTTGTCCTCTGAAAGCCGTTTTTTAGTTCAAATCATTAAAACTTCCATGGAGACTTGTCCTCAGCAAGCCATCTTTTAGTATAACTCAATCAAGCTTCCATGGCGACTTGTCCTCTAGTTTAACTCATTTAACTTATATGGGGACTTGGCCTCTTCAAATCGTCTTTAAGTTCAACTCATTCAAACTTTCACGAGGGCTTGCTCTCTGCAAGCCATATTTTAATGAAAATACATAAAATATTAGGACAAACTACATAAAAAATTAGGACATTAAAACTTTACTTGACTTGCTCTTTGAAAATTGTCTATTAGGTCAATTTAAAAAAAAAATGGTAATTTGTTCTCAGCAAGCCGTATTTTAGTAATTTGTTTTTGAGCCGATAATTTCCAAATAAAACCAGTTATTCTAACAATTTTACGTCACCTTCGAGTTTGATTCAGACATGCATCAGCAAACCGTTTTTAGGTTCCTGTCGTTTTAAAATAAGAAAGAATTGGTTTTTTGCAGATCATAACTTAATTGAAAATCTGCCATGTTTAAGGAACTCATTTAATATCTTGAGTTCAAACCAGATGACATATCGTAAGAAATTATCTGATGTAATCGTATATTGTTGAAGAAAGATCTATTCTTAGCTTAAAATCATCTCTTGCAAGCCCAAATTACGATGGGAAAAGTTAATCGGGGTTGATGTTGTTCATATTTTTGCCTTACCTGTAAGAGTTAAAATACAGCATAAATCCAGATCTTAAAAATTGCTAAAATCGACCCAAAGGCACAGTTTATCGACTCTCAATCGGTCATCCAGTACAAGTATTCCCGCGCCGCCCCCGGAGTGCATTTAATTCGACTCACTAAATACAAAAAAAACATCTGATGAATCTCGTTCTTATTGGTAACTCTAAAATAGACTCAAACCCCTTGAACGTTTGCCATTAATTTAATCCTAAATTTTGCCAGTTCGTTATTGTTTCGTTTTTGTAACCATCTTAAATATGTTGGCGGGGGAATCATAATTATGATCAAATATTCCAATTATTTCCAAAACATGGCTCGCGAGATTTGTGGCATCATTTCTTTTGTAGGATTTAAAATAATGTTTCTTTTATTTCGGGGAGCCCCCGTGTGCACAGTGGTTTAAAACTCGAAAAACGTGATCATGGGCTTTTTGATGCCTTAGATGTCAAAATAGCTTAATGACATGTTCTACAATGTTTCATTATTTTTAATTGCGCATATTTTGCCATTATTATTTTTCTGATCAATTCACCTAAAAGTGAGATTTTTTTTTTTATTTTTTGAATTTGTCATCCAATCAAAATGAAGTGTTGAAAAAACTTGTAGACAATACAATTTTAAAAAACTTTGTAAAAGACTTTAAAGTTCTATCTCTCAAAACAACAGATTTATAAACATTTTTCTAAAAACTAACCTCAAAAAATGAAATTTTTGTTCAACTTTTTTCAAAGCGACTTTCGAGTCTTACTTTATATGAGAGAGTTGTAACAATTGTAAAAGTGCACAACTTCATTGAAGGTGTCAAGTTTCTATCTTGACGTTAAATGGTACTTTTTGTGTAATTACGTTTTACAATTGCATATTTTCATTGATCCATATCTCTTAAAGTTGCAAACTTATGAAAACATAATTATATGCATTTGAAAGGCACATTCTTGAGCTTTAATGAACATATTATTTCATTTGTATGTATCAGGTTTTACTACTAAAATCATTTATCTGAAAGATGGTAGTTTTAAAGTTTTTTTTAAGCCAGCCTGGCAAACTCTTGCTTTTTAGCAAAAGGAAGGATGAAATCTTCTTTTTTTTCTATTCCTACCGTTGAAAAGTGAAGACGACAGTTCTTAATTGGTTAAGATTGAAGAGTTGTCCCTGTCAAAAAGCCCATGATCACGTTTTTCGAGTTTTAAACCACTGTGGTGTGGCCCGAGGCAACTGCTCCTGGTTGCCCTTTCTCCTTAATCCGGCCTAGCTTTAGTTCCCTTTTGCAATATTTATCAGCAACCAATCCAAAAAGCTTATAAATGATGAAAAACTTCTTTTAGCTCTTTAAGGGTGGCTTTAATCTCGATTAGTTGAATAACATTATTTTTTTGCCACCCGTTATTCGATTTTGGTGGTTTGGATACGTTTAAAGATCTTCGAAGGTAAGGTAGTTTCTACGTAGATAGACATTTTAAATATCAGAATTTATTTTTCATAAATTCAATAATTCTTCTGTTGATATCATCCCTTTTTTCCTAAATTAAAATCTTATGTTTTATAACCTTCTTAGCAAATAAAAAATCCCTAATGTTTAACTAAATGACAGAATCAACCTTATCAGGTGTTGCGATTTTACACAATCGGGCCTTGCACCTCAACTGCTTCCGCCGCTCATTCTCCGGCTGAGCATATTTAATGAGCTTTCGCTTTTTTACGTCTTAATTACTCCCTAGAGGAAAATAGTAAAAGCATGGGTGGAGAAATTCGGCGAAAGGCAGCCAAAATCTAACAGCTTCATTCATGGCGGGCATCGAAAAAGGTTTCCCCAAGCTCGGTACATATTCGAAGATGCCGCAGCGCCGTCTGGTTCTGCTCCGATAAGTGATCTTGGCAATCGACCGTGTCTTAGTTATTCAGTATACTTGGAGAAAAGTTCTTCACTTTGTCCTTTTTCGTGTTTTGCTTTAGACGCCCCCTTTTTGAATGCGAAAGAAAAATTTGTGGATGGGAGGGAAAAATTGGCTAACATTAGCATTTTATCCCTTTGCTTTTAAATTTCAGCCTTCGATGGCACACTTTTGGTGAAAGAGCGTCACTATTTCGGTCATTGCGTGCCAATTAGCAAATTATAAAGTCCCCACTGAATTGATAGTATCAAATTTTAAAGTAGGTACATACTTTAGCCGAGGTGATGACTCAGTTTATTCAGCAGATTATTAACGAATTATCTTCAAATTTCTTGACACGAATGCCAAAACGTTGGAAAAGTGTCACAAATAAACAAAAAAAAAAACAAGTTTCAAAGCAGACTCTACAGTCTACAACTGCCACAAAAAACTGACTGGTGCAAAGTTTCTGTATTTATAACTCTTGAAAATATTTTCAATTTAAAATACAAAAAATTATGAAAACAAATTTAAATGAAAAAAAGTGAAAAAAGACAAATATTTTTTGATGGAAGAAGTGACGAAAATGACAAAAATGGCAAAAATGACAAAAATGACAAGAATGACAAAAATGACAAAAATGACAAAAATGACAAAAATGACAAAAATGACAAAAATGACAAAAATGACAAAAATGACAAAAATGACAAAAATGACAAAAATGACAAAAATGACAAAAATGACAAAAATGACAAAAATGACAAAAATGACAAAAATGACAAAAATGACAAAAATGACAAAAATGACAAAAATGACAAAAATGACAAAAATGACAAAAATGACAAAAATGACAAAAATGACAAAAATGACAAAAATGACAAAAATGACAAAAATGACAAAAATGACAAAAATGACAAAAATGACAAAAATGACAAAAATGACAAAAATGACAAAAATGACAAAAATGACAAAAATGACAAAAATGACAAAAATGACAAAAATGACAAAAATGACAAAAATGACAAAAATGACAAAAATGACAAAAATGACAAAAATGACAAAAATGACAAAAATGACAAAAATGACAAAAATGACAAAAATGACAAAAATGACAAAAATGACAAAAATGACAAAAATGACAAAAATGACAAAAATGACAAAAATGACAAAAATGACAAAAATGACAAAAATGACAAAAATGACAAAAATGACAAAAATGACAAAAATGACAAAAATGACAAAAATGACAAAAATGACAAAAATGACAAAAATGACAAAAATGACAAAAATGACAAAAATGACAAAAATGACAAAAATGACAAAAATGACAAAAATGACAAAAATGACAAAAATGACAAAAATGACAAAAATGACAAAAATGACAAAAATGACAAAAATGACAAAAATGACAAAAATGACAAAAATGACAAAAATGACAAAAATGACAAAAATGACAAAAATGACAAAAATGACAAAAATGACAAAAATGACAAAAATGACAAAAATGACAAAAATGACAAAAATGACAAAAATGACAAAAATGACAAAAATGACAAAAATGACAAAAATGACAAAAATGACAAAAATGACAAAAATGACAAAAATGACAAAAATGACAAAAATGACAAAAATGACAAAAATGACAAAAATGACAAAAATGACAAAAATGACAAAAATGACAAAAATGACAAAAATGACAAAAATGACAAAAATGACAAAAATGACAAAAATGACAAAAATGACAAAAATGACAAAAATGACAAAAATGACAAAAATGACAAAAATGACAAAAATGACAAAAATGACAAAAATGACAAAAATGACAAAAATGACAAAAATGACAAAAATGACAAAAATGACAAAAATGACAAAAATGACAAAAATGACAAAAATGACAAAAATGACAAAAATGACAAAAATGACAAAAATGACAAAAATGACAAAAATGACAAAAATGACAAAAATGACAAAAATGACAAAAATGACAAAAATGACAAAAATGACAAAAATGACAAAAATGACAAAAATGACAAAAATGACAAAAATGACAAAAATGACAAAAATGACAAAAATGACAAAAATGACAAAAATGACAAAAATGACAAAAATGACAAAAATGACAAAAATGACAAAAATGACAAAAATGACAAAAATGACAAAAATGACAAAAATGACAAAAATGACAAAAATGACAAAAATGACAAAAATGACAAAAATGACAAAAATGACAAAAATGACAAAAATGACAAAAATGACAAAAATGACAAAAATGACAAAAATGACAAAAATGACAAAAATGACAAAAATGACAAAAATGACAAAAATGACAAAAATGACAAAAATGACAAAAATGACAAAAATGACAAAAATGACAAAAATGACAAAAATGACAAAAATGACAAAAATGACAAAAATGACAAAAATGACAAAAATGACAAAAATGACAAAAATGACAAAAATGACAAAAATGACAAAAATGACAAAAATGACAAAAATGACAAAAATGACAAAAATGACAAAAATGACAAAAATGACAAAAATGACAAAAATGACAAAAATGACAAAAATGACAAAAATGACAAAAATGACAAAAATGACAAAAATGACAAAAATGACAAAAATGACAAAAATGACAAAAATGACAAAAATGACAAAAATGACAAAAATGACAAAAATGACAAAAATGACAAAAATGACAAAAATGACAAAAATGACAAAAATGACAAAAATGACAAAAATGACAAAAATGACAAAAATGACAAAAATGACAAAAATGACAAAAATGACAAAAATGACAAAAATGACAAAAATGACAAAAATGACAAAAATGACAAAAATGACAAAAATGACAAAAATGACAAAAATGACAAAAATGACAAAAATGACAAAAATGACAAAAATGACAAAAATGACAAAAATGACAAAAATGACAAAAATGACAAAAATGACAAAAATGACAAAAATGACAAAAATGACAAAAATGACAAAAATGACAAAAATGACAAAAATGACAAAAATGACAAAAATGACAAAAATGACAAAAATGACAAAAATGACAAAAATGACAAAAATGACAAAAATGACAAAAATGACAAAAATGACAAAAATGACAAAAATGACAAAAATGACAAAAATGACAAAAATGACAAAAATGACAAAAATGACAAAAATGACAAAAATGACAAAAATGACAAAAATGACAAAAATGACAAAAATGACAAAAATGACAAAAATGACAAAAATGACAAAAATGACAAAAATGACAAAAATGACAAAAATGACAAAAATGACAAAAATGACAAAAATGACAAAAATGACAAAAATGACAAAAATGACAAAAATGACAAAAATGACAAAAATGACAAAAATGACAAAAATGACAAAAATGACAAAAATGACAAAAATGACAAAAATGACAAAAATGACAAAAATGACAAAAATGACAAAAATGACAAAAATGACAAAAAATGACAAAAATAGCCAAAGTTACACACTTTTGTTGAATTTGCTTCGAAAAAGATGTTATTTTTTCCGGTTTTTTTTTTTGGCACGTCTTCGATCCACATTTTAAATCCCTCTGTAAATTTTTCAATGTGTTTCATTATTTTGAAAGCTGATGTTACACCTTTTTAAACCTAACTTTGAAGGAATTGAGGATTCTGTACATGAAAGTTGAGATCCAATTTTACCACCTTTATTCGGGAAAAATGATACCAAAGCTCATTTTTAAGTCATGATAGCAAAATTAGGTATAATTTTAACTTCACAGTTTGCTCGGGAATTCAGTCAGAATTCGTAGATCTTGCAAGTTTTGCTTGATCTAAGTTTTGACATGAATTGTTATTCTGAAAACTAAACAGGAATTTCTGAGTCCGAATTTGATTACCCACTAAATCTAAATTCGAAAAAAATCGAATTCCAATTTCTGCACAAATTGTTGTTAAAAGACTGATCAATTTTTGACTAAAAATTACGAGTTTCAAATTGATCAATTTTTAATCTCATTCTAGCTCAAGTAAGCATTTTATACATAATTTTCAGGCCACACATGCTTTAGAAAGCTCAAATCTTGTGAAATAACGCTGTGATTGTTGATTTATCTAACACATTAAATTTGAACAAAAGTTATCATGAAAGTAAAGAATTGGAAGGTCAAAGTCAAAGTGACAGTGTGCGTAACTACTTCCCATTTCTAAATAATTATGATCAGCACTGTAAACCTCAAACTTTAAACTTGAACCTGAAGGAAAAATCTTAATAAGCGTTAATATTTTCCAACTCTAGAATTTCCAAATGCAAGGAAAGTTTAAATTCTTACGTTTTAGATAAAACTTCAAAGTTGCGAATTTGAATCAAGTATCGTTTTAGAGTTCAATTATACCCAAAAATTTCTCTAACTTTTAAAAAATTTGTACAGAATGAAGATTTGAAATCAACTTTGGACCCTATTTAATGGGAGCTGTCAAACTGTGATTCGAATTTAATTCCGTTTATCAATTTATTCGGTTCCAAAAATAACCGAGCACAATTTGTTGAAAGCTGTAAATCATCTTAGCTATAGTATCGCAATAACAGTGTACCTATCAGCTTTTATTCAATGCAATTCTATCAAAACAGGCTTGCCGCAATCAGCAGTTAAGTCATCAATTGCGAATGGCTCAAAATAGAATCAAGCACTTCTGCTGTCCATCGACTAGATACTGGTGGAAATATTCAATACAGTGACTGCCAAAATTTTACCAAAACTACTAAACTACACTTCTAGATTTAACTACATTTTAGAGAGAAAAATATTCAAAGAAACTTTCATCGCATTTGAATATGAATATTGTTTTAAAATTTCCATAAAAACGTTGAAAAGACCATAAACCTAATTGAGTTGAAGCAAACCCCGTTTTGAAAACGATTGAATTTCCGCTTCTGGAACTGTATAAATGAGACAACTCGACAGGGGAAATGTTTCCAATCATCCCGATCACCCGGCTCTGATTCTCTGAGTATCGAGAACGGCACTTCCGGATGATGGAATTATAGCAACCGGAATAGAGCATCTCCTCATAGCGCCGGCCGTTTTGTATGAAGTGCAAATCAGCTTCCAACATCCAACGGCGAATCAGTTTGTGGTTTTGCCATCAGCAGCAGTAGGAATCGATAGGCCGGAGGTTGCCATCCGGGGTCCAAGCCAAGGATCCGTCTCTCACATTCGACCGACATTTGCAGATGATTGACCGGAAACCACTGGCTTTTTTTTACTCCTCCCAAAAAAAAAGAGGGAGGTATCGGCTGCTGCAATGGCATTCCAGATTCTTACTTTTTTTTTGCTGTTCATCGTTTTGGCACCCAAAACGACTTTGAAGTTGATTTCTCGATTTTGATGAACGAACTAAAAGTGGGCCTATTGGATTTGATTTTTTCCCCATTTCCGAAACTCGGAGTGATGTGGAATCCGATTACGCCTTCCAATAAAAGAAAGGGAAATTGATCGTTGGGGGTTTTGGTTTTTTTTTGGTTCGAAGCGCGATTTTTTGAGTCGATTGATGTGGGTGGTGACGTACCCTTCGTGTGATTGCCAATGATGAAATAAATCGTGACCGGCAACGAGTTGGCCAATTTGTACGGTGAAACGGAACCGGATGGTGGGTTTGGGTTCGCACGACGAGAAGGTGGTAAAAATCCGGCTCAGGAATGGTTCTCTGTTTCACTTAAGCCGTACAAACATTTTCAATTACATGACCGAAAATCGTTTGTTTCCAGTCAATAAAACGACCATTGTTGTGCGGGATTAAAATGGTTTTATGTGTAGTGGAGGAGGGTGGCTCACTTCCTTTCCTCGCCTCACTGGAATATTTTGTGAATGGAGCCCAAACCGGAACCGGACCCAGGACGAAACCACGCAGCACATCCGGCCATCTCGTAGCCAAACCCGCTCTGGACCGAAAAACTAACAAATCGGAGGTATGAAAATTTTCCGTTATCAATGCCGAGGTACCTTTCGGTGCTTCGGAGCTAATCGGTAATGGAATCGAGAAGAAATACACCTAGATAAGTTGTTTTTTGGTTCGACTTTCGCCTGAGAAGCCTTCTTTTTTTAAATGCTATATAATTTATTTACAGTGTAGTTTTCCAACTTTCTTGAAACCTAGCTCCTAGTTTCGATTTTGTAAACAAAAGATTTGGAAAAAAACATTGTAAACTCAAAGTCACGGTGTCAAAGTCAAAAGTTGAATAACAACTTTGTAGAACATTTTGAGGCGTTTAAACCAGATACCAAAAAAAGGTACCCAATTCAAGCTAGAACGTCTCGCTTGAAAGTACAACCATTCTTTATGTGAAAAAATACGAGGAATCAAATGGTTTTCGTCGCTTTCGGAGTAAAACATTCGATTTGTCGTGTTTTATTGCATAAGAAATCCTAATAGTTTTCCAGAATTGTATAGAGATTGGAAGCACGCGCACCGTCACTTCGACTTTGAAATTCCATAACTTTTTACTCTGATAATATTTTTTGATCAATTTTTTTGCGTTGGATAGATCAACTATCACACTATTGTATAACAAAGTTTGAGCTTTCTGGAGTTTGTGTGGCCTGAGAAACAGTAATTCTACGAAAATCGGACTTTTTGGACTTTTCTCATTCAAACTGCAATATCTCTGAAACTACGCTACATTTTTTATTGAAATTTGGCAAGAGTGATTGTTGAAATATAAAGCTAGCATGTCTGAAGTTTTCGAAAAGTTTTATCGATGAGATCAAAAGTTACGCGAGGTGCAATATTTCAGGCATGAACCTAGAAATGATGATATAATAGTGTGATAGTTGATCTATTTAACGCAAAAAAATTGATCAAAAATTATCATCAGAGTAAAAAGTTATGGAGAGTTCAAAGTCGAAGTGACAGTGCGCGTGCTTCCAATTTCTATACAATTATGAACGGTACTGTCTTTCGACCCCGTGTCGGTACGGGAAGTCTCGATCAGCACATTCAAATATTGTTCATGCTTAACTCATCAACAATTATTGCAGCACAACCAAGGGGTCCGTTACCACTGGCTTGGGACAGGTTTGACTCATCTCACTCCCTTCCAACTGTTCGAAACAAACAAAGAATCCTGAAAATTTAATTTTAATTTTTATTTGAGACACTTTACCATCTCTGCGGCATTCGTGCAACTCTGAAAAGTAAACTAAGTAGTCTATTCATGATTACAAATTTGCCGAGATACTCCGGCTGGCTTGAACCCACAATCCATTGTATATCAGTCGTCTGATCGTTTGATGTCCTGCCCAAATCCCCACCACTAAACCCAAAATAGAGTTAAGCTATTTGAATATATAATCAAAAACAAAAAAAAAAACATATTTTTACTCATGTTTTACATCTTTCCTTGTTACCATTTGCAAATCGCAATACGGAACCAAATACTTAAAAAAAATATTTATATTTTTTTTTTGCTTTTGATTATAGTCGTTTTACCATTTTTATGGCACTTTTTTAAAGATTCAAAATCTGTTCATTCAGATAAAAAAAATGATAGGTACCACAACTTGCAATTGAAATGTATCAAAATAACATTTAAATAATAAAAACAATTATCATCAATGCATGCACGAGAATCTTCAAGGCATCTTGGTAATCTTCACGTTGAAAATTTGTAAACAAATGATTTCAAAAATTTGTATATGTATTTATTAAATTCAAGCAAAATAAGAATTTTCAAATTTAAAAACTTGAGACATTTGTCAACATTTATTATCATTTATTTAATTGGTCAATAATGATAACTAGAGTTTGAACTAGAATTTCAGGGCATATAGTCGGTTGCCACTGGCCCTTCCGCTCTTGGACTGCGGCCCAAACAGCAGGCGGTCCAGCAGTAGATAGTAGAAGAAGAACTAGAATTTCCAAACGGTACGGGAAACTAAATCTCCATGCTAAATATCTACTCAAAGCAATTAATGTGCATCCTAAAACTTTTTGAATATATCGATTTTCTGTTTCAAGAATGAACTAAGAGGGCCGTTCAGATACCACGTGGACAGAAAAATGAGATTTTTGACCCCTCTTCCCCCGTCCGTGGACAAGCGTGGACATTTGGCTAACCCTTACCCCCCTCTCCGGATGTCCACGTGGACAGATTTGAAATAGTTTTTTAAAATACCTATAATTTGACAGTTAGAAAAACACCACTTTTTGCCTTTTTGTTATTGACATGACTGATTTTGAAGAAAAAACTGAATAATAATTTCCTGATACAAAATAATTTTAAAAAATTTAAATTTTTAATTTATCATATTTATCACTTGTAGCTACTAATTGTTCAAACTTAAACTGGAAAGCTTTGCAATTTTAAGATTTTGATTTAAACATCTTAATATTTATCACCTTTAGAAAATATTTTGAAAGTAAGTTATGTCCACGTGGACATGACCCAAACCCCTACCCCCCTCTCCATGGACAAGCGTGGACATTTCCATACCCCCCTCCCCCCCCCCCCCCTAAGTTGTTCACGTGGTATGTGGACGGCCCCTAAAAAGTAAAGGATACTTAGCTTCAACTTTCTTAATTTTCCAATTTTGACTAAGAGGACTGCGCTGGGTCAAACCCGGCCTTGGGAACAACACTATGTCCCACTAGGCTTGCTCACTCGCCCTAGGACGTCCCGGGAAAAACAGCATCGGTATTCAAGGGCCTAACAGGTTGATCCAGCTTCGCAATAAGTGGAAACTGCCCTGTGTAACTATTCCTCCAATTATTGAAAAACATAAAAACACAAATATTTTTCCAACCACGATTTTAACACACGCGGAAAACAATTATACGTCCGATTCCGTCTACGCCTACTTCAAATCCTTACAAAAAACATAATTTTTTTTAAACGTACACAATTTAAAAAATCTCTAAAAATCTATGAATGTTTCTAAAACTCTGTGTTCTGTGACACAGATTGTTTTATGAAAATTTGCTTAAAAATCTGTGAAATAATAGATTTTTCTGTGGTTTTGGCAACCTTAGTCTTAGCGTAGATCAGGGGTGAGCAACCTTTTGAAACAACGGGCCACTTTTAATTTGAAATTCTTTCCATACAATCGCATATTTAAGCAGTGCACAAAAACAGTATCTAATCAAATAAATTTGAAAGGAAGATATTGCCCCTTGGATGTCCTTCGACCTTTGGCCTTGATAAAACTGAAGAACAACTACTTAAAACGTGTAAAAAAAACATCCTAATGATAGCTATCTAAAAGAAATGCTTCAACACATTAATAAAAAAACTACACCATGATAAGAAAACGTGCAAACGTTTATATTTTGAACGTCTACTGAACAATACCCCCCACTCTAAACAATGGAAAAAAACTATGGAAAATATTAACCAACTTTTGGGAAAATCTAAAACATCTCCATCGATCAATTTCACGCAAGGTGAAAACCTCATAACAGACAAAAAATGTGTTGCTGATAAGTTCAACAAATATTTATCATCCGATCGGATCAGATCTTCGCCCAGGAAATACCAATTGAAAGGTCAATATTAACGAAGTGCGGAACTAAATTTTTTTTGCAACCAATTGCGGAAACTGAAGTTAGATCGATCATACTTACTCTAAAAAACAAAAAAAAGCTGTGGATCAGATTATTTCCCTACCAGCGTAGTAAAATATAACAACATTCTTTTTTCGCAAATCCTCAAAAAATTCTTCAACTTAATAATAGAATCAGGAAGTTTCCCGATGGTCTTAAAACAGCAAAAGTGACTCCTATATTTAAATCGGGTGATCCTGAAGATGTGAAAAACTATCGACCTATATCTAGTCACAGCGTTTTTAGTAAAATATTTGAGAAATTGCTCATAAATAGAATTCTTAGTTTTCTTAATAAAAATAACGTTCTTTACAAAATGCAATACGGGTTTAGAGCAGGTTCAAGCACCCTCATCGCGATTTCTGAACTTGTCGATTCCATAATTGTTAGTATAGATTCTAAGAACATAGTTGGTGCATTATTTCTAGATTTGAAAAAAGCCTTTGATACACTTAACCATGACATCTTACTGGCCAAATTTAACAAATATGGACTAAGAGGAATAGTCCGATTATTCTCAGAAGTTATTATATTATCAGAAGTTATCTCGAAAACAGAAAACAATTTGTTATAGTTGAAGGAGTAAAAAGTGAACTAAGGAATATAGGCATAGGGGTTCCACAAGGCAGTAACATTGGGCCATTACTCTTCCTTCTTTATATAAATGATACTAGCTGATCCCATACGAACTCCGTTTCGCTTTCAACTTGGAATATGTCATGAACAGTTTGTATGAAAGTCAATTGCCAAGCATTTTACAGCTGCACTTCCGAATTAATTGTTAAGTAATAATTGCAAAAATATTAGACTGATAACTTTTCCTGTCGTCTGCTACTAAATATGAAATTAGGAATCGAAAACCACGTGTATAAATTTCGACTAAATCATTGCATAACATCGCAATTATTGCCAAAAAGCTAAACCCCTTTCGGGGACTCTTATATAAACTTTGATATCTGAAATCGATTGCCCTTCCCTCAAAACTTCCGTGTGCAAATTTTCAAAGCAATACATTGTATAATAACGTCAATATTGCTAAAAATAGTAAAAAATTAATTTATATGGACGACCCCTTTCGTCGACCCCCTGGCAAAATATTTGACATCTGAGACCGATTGTCCGTCCCTGAAAATCACCGTGTTGAAATTTCATCCCAATCCGATGTATAATAACGTCAATATTGCAAAAATATTTAAAGGTTTATATATACGACCCCCTTTGCCGGCCCCTTAAACTGAATTGAATACCTGAAATCCATTGCTCATCTCTCTAAAACCCTCGTGTACCAATTTTCGTCTGAATCCGATGTATAATAACGACAATATTGCATCAACAGTGAATAGTTAACATGGACGACCGCTTCGGCCCGACCCCTGATTTTTAGTTTGAATAAGTGAAAATCAGTTATTTGCCCCTAATAAACTCCTATGTGCAAATTTTCATCCCAATCCGATGTATAAAAACGACAATATCACTAAGATACTGAAAATTTAATATGGACCCCTTTTGCCGGCCCCTTACACTAAATTGGATACCTCAAATCGATTGCACGTCACTCAAAACTATCGTGTACCAATTTTCATCTGAATCCGATGTATAATAACGTCAATATCGCAAAAACAGCGAACAGTTAATATGGACGACCCCTTTGGCTGCCCCCTTACACAAAATTTGACACCAGAAATCGATTGCACGTCTTTCAACACACTCATGTGCAAATTTTCAACACAATCCGACGAAAACTAACGTCAATATCGTGAAAACAATATTTGTCTTGTATGGACGACACCCCCTTCAGAAGGGGTCATCCAAAAATCTGAAAACATTTTTCATCCTTCCTGGTCCTAATGAGTATCCATGCCAAATTTCAGTCTCTCTAGCTCTTAAGACGGCTGAGTCTATAGAGGACAAACAAACAAACAAACAAACGAGAACAAACAAACAAACAAACATACAGAAATTGCTTTTTATATATATAGATAAGTAATCTTCCACTAATTGGCACAGCTAGGCTTTTCGCTGATGATACAGCTCTGTTCTATTCAGGAAAATCTGCAAGTTCTATTATAGATTACTAGGAAAACGATTTAAAGCTGCTATCAACATATTTCAACAACAATTTACCTCTCACTAAATTACGCTAAAACTAAATATATGTTGTTTCGCTCGTCGAGGAAAGTAATACCACCACACAGGGACCCATATATGAACCAGTTTGTCATACAAGAAGTACATAGCTTCAAATACTTAGGTATTTATTTAGACAATACTCTCCCGTGAAAAAGTCATATACAATATTTTGAAAAAAGAATTTCACCTCTCTGTGGAGTGCTCTGGAGATTAATACACTTTGTTCCTCAACATGTTCTGTTGAAATTTTACCATGCATTCATCCACTCAGTATTACACTATCTCATATTAATTTGGGGAAGAGCATCTCAATCACTTTTACAAAAATTACAATCTCTGCAAAACAGGTGTCCAAAAAATATTTACATGCTTCCCATGCTATACCCAACTAAACTCATTTACTCTTCCGGTTCCCATAACATTTTACCTTTAGTAGATCTTTGTGATTTCCAAACCATAATGTATGTTTTCGATAATCTGCACTCAAAAAAATACCATCCAAAAACCTGACCTTTACTACTGGAATAAGAACACACAACACCCGCCGTTTGAATTATTTGCAACGTTGTCGGTCGATAACTACTTTAGGACAGAGAAGAATTTCCTTCATAGGACCAACAAAATACAACAACTTACCTAATGAATCAAAAGAAATAAATAGTCGCCCAACTTTCAAAATAAAATTGCTTCAAATATTTAAAGAAAAACTTAGTCGATAGAACAAGTCGAGCAAAGCTAGTCTTAAGAATTTTTCAATTTGTAGCGTTAATCCGTTAGCGTTAGTTTAGATGTAGAATGTTTAAAAAAAATTTTTTTTTGTATAATTGAAAGTGAATCTCTTAAAAGGAAATCTCTTTCCATTGAGATTCATAGTTGTAATTTAGTTAAATTAGTATCGTCACCTTTCCTCGCACTAGATTATTACCTTTTTGAGTTCTCAGCATAAGTAAAATTTTGCTCGCGTTTTTAGTTTAATATTTCTTTGTCCAATTGCTGCCAGACGTGCTGAGAACAGTAGCGTCCATTACCAGGGGGCTCAATCGAGCCTTTTGGTGTGGGGGAGTGTGGTGGGTCGCTACAATCTTTTATCATAAAAAAAATCTGAAACTAGCATCATATATATCACAAGACGAAACACATTCACATTTTCCAATATGAAATGAATCTCAAAATTGATTTTTCAATACATTAATGTGCAAGGTCAAGTTCTTGAGATAACTTTAAAAAATAGGTAAAAAATTAGTTATTCAATTTGTGTACTTTTTGACAACAATGTAAAATACATATACTGATTGACTCAATGATTAACTTTCCCAATCTAATTCCGTGATTGAATTAATGGTGTTTAATTGATTGAAAAATAGCTTTTGGGTTTTATCTAAGATTATTGGTTTATCAATTATGAAAGATCGATTGTACCCAAAACTGATCAATTAAATAATTTCCATCCGCCATATGACCGAAACTAGAAGTTAAACACAAAATCTGTGAATTTTTTTGAATTCAGGACGCCAAAATATTAAAAAATTATTTATTGAAACATAGGCACCAAAAATGCTGTTCCCCTGTGTAATCGTTATAAACTTTTTGGGTTGAATCACAGAATTACAGATATTGTTTTTGTCGAGAAATCAGAATTTCGCTGAGTCATGACGATGAGAAAACTTTAATCGTTCACCCAGCCTTAATTATATTTTTTTCTTATTTCCGGCATTAATCAAGAACAAAAATATTAAATTTCATCATACAATTTGAACTTTGCTTAAAATGAAAAATAATAATTAACTAACTTAATATTACGTTTTTTCAATAAATAATATTGCATCTATGCTTTTAATTTAATTTTTAAAAAAAGCTTAAATTCTACGAAAAAGTCAACAATCTGGAGGATTATGGGACAAATGCAAATGCAAACAACTGATGTACATACATATCAAGTTATTGGTATATCATTTTTTTTAATAGGGACTGCTATTTTATGATAATTAACAATAAATCGTAGAAAAAATATCGTGAAATATATTTAATTTGTGATAAGCTTCGCCGGCCGCTCGTTGCTCATCCCTGGCGTAGATGATAGTATCTTTGTCTTCTAGGCCAAGTGTCTTGAGATTGAATCTTGATCATCGAATAACATTGTCGATTAGAGAGCAGTTTCAGAAATTATTAGAACATATGATGAAGTTGTATGTATAAAACTTTAGAACCAAGATAAGTGCACGCTCGCAATAAATAGCACAATTCAACAAAATCCTAAAATTTCTTAGGTGCAAAGGACGGAAGAGCTAATTTTGATAAATTTTGAGGTGCAAATTTCAAATATTCATTAAGTTTTTTTTGTCTGCTCTTGGTTTCGAGATAACTATTAAAAATAAGTGAAAATTCATTGAATAAATTTGTGCACTTTTTTAGCAAGACTACATATCAAAAATATATTGAAAATGAAAATTTTGAATACCTATATTTCCTTTAAATTTTTTTTTTATTTTATCTTTTATAATAAATAATTTATGAAAAAAAGAAAAAAAAAAGTGGCCCAAAATACCCCATACTCCCCTACTATTTTAATGAACGCACCCAAAAAACTCTGGAAAAAACTCTCTAATCAAACCATGAGTGTCAATTTGACACTCCTCGGTTAAGAAGTGTATTAAAAAAAAAATGCAACACTTTGTTTTGTGAATAAAGTTACCTGGTAATTTTATGTTCACATGTGCAAATTTTTGTGATGTTCTTTCAAGTGGTTTTTGAGATAGCGTCCCATGAAGAAGTTTTTCGATTTTGATTTTTGGACAACACGTGCGCCATCTATAATTCATACTATGAACCAACCATTTTTTCAAATCAAGGCGATTTTTGATTACGTTTTCTGTTTCCTTCAAAATTATTCAAAAATTTTGATTTGGTTGATGTTATAACGAATATAGCTGATTGTCCTCCTTCGGCACAAAAACAACTGTTTGAATTTTTATCACTCCATCACTGTTTTGCATAATGGCACGATGCCAGATACATCTAGAATAGAGTATAAACTTTATGGGACCTTTTGAAGTGCTTT
Source organism: Uranotaenia lowii (assembly GCF_029784155.1). Lineage (NCBI taxonomy): Eukaryota > Metazoa > Arthropoda > Insecta > Diptera > Culicidae > Uranotaenia > Uranotaenia lowii. The sequence goes on along the minus strand of NC_073693.1, from coordinate 358,335,250 downwards.
GCAGGGAAAACAGTTGCATTTGGAGGCAGTTTTCTTTGTATTTTTGTCCATTCATCGTGTCAATCGTTATGAAACACTGAGTGCAAATCACAGTTTCCACAAAGCCTCTTCAAGTGCTAGACATCTATTTTTTTAATATTTTTCTCCTTGTTTGTCTCCGGAAAATACAGGCGAGACTTGTCAACGGAAAGTTTCTGGCTGGAAACCTGCCAGGTGACCGCTAAAGGTTTCGTTTTGCTGCCCATTACAAAAATTATTCAAAATATCTCTCCACTAGCAGTTCAAATATTTTGGGCACGATTTGACCACCGTATTTTAAAATCCTCCATATAGCTGGTCGGGATTCGACCAGACCGAACTGAACGCCATCAGCATTTTTTCGAGACACTTGAACTTCATGTTCAAATATTTTCATCTAGAAACTAATTCTTTGATGTTTATGAGCTAGAATCAATAGTTTATAATTCAAAGAATTCATTTTAGTCATTCGTATTCGGTTTTGCAATCTAGGATATGAATAACTCGAGATTTAGTTTCTGTTGTTTTTAAAATTTCCAATGGCGCTCAGTTCGGTCTGGTCGAAGACCGGCCAGCTAAGGGCCATCGTAATGTGCAGGAATAATCAAATAAAAGTGAAGATGAGTGGAACTTGTTAAACATGGAAGAAGTTGTTGGCAACCCTGCTAGAGCGCATATTTTGTCGAGACTCGCTGAGTCTTCTGAAGTCAGAACATATTTTGATATATGAACCAATGACGATTTCACAGTATTTCTAAGTTTATGAAGTTTGTAAGAATATGGATGTTTTTTTCTTGTTGAAGTACCTACTTCTTGCAAACAAGAGCATGTGAAATAGCTGTTAATTTCATTTCATTTAGGATCAAGAACTAAAACAGCTCTATGGCTTAGATAGTTGGATAGAACAAACCCATCTCATTCTTTCATTGGTACATTACAAATAGTTTGCTCTCTATTGTTAACAGAGAAAGTGTGTTTGTGTGTGTTAATTTTTTCCAAAGCACCAAAACGGAAAACCAAAGTTTCCAAATAACTTTTCCACAACATCAAGGTTGGCCTCGGTGTTTCCGTTTCCTTTTTGGGATTTGAAAACCCTCCCCGGTCGGTTCGAATTCAGGGGAAAGTTCCTTTGCACCCACCCAGACTCCAAACCCATCGACTCCAAACAACACACCCTATCGATACAACAGGCTAGAGAGGGTGAAAAAAAAATAAAACCAGCACCATTTCGGTCGAAATTAAATATCTAGCTTCGTCGGAAATTCTTTCCACCCCAAAATGGGACTCAAATTCGAATCAATGGATTTGGCCCGCTTTCCGAGTATCTGGGGAAGTTATCCAAATTTCTGAAGCTCGGAATTTTCCGAAATCACAGCAGCGACGAACGATTCGACAAATCGTCTTGGGAGAAGTTCTGTTCAAAAGGGAGCATTCTTTGAATTGAGAAATCGTTTCGGAAGCAGCACACAAGAGCTCAACTCTTTAATGGAACAATTTTCAGTCCAAATTGATGCAATCAGGGCAGTAGTACTAGCAGAAGAAATACGGTCTGAAAATAAAAGGAAAAAAAATCTGCCGAACATGTGTGCCAACTAATGCCGCCAGACGTTTGCTGTCGGATGCAATTTTCCAGCTTTTTCCCAAACCGAATCCCAACAAATGAGACGGATGCATCCGGGCTTGTGGTGTTTGAGCGATTTCATCCAACTGGAAAGGAATGCAACTTAATCAGTTTCAAGCACTTTTTCCACTCAGCTAAGACAGGATTAAAATTTCGAGCTTGAGGCAAACTTTACAAAAATCAATTTAAAATTTCAAGAATGACACAAAACAGACAAAAAATTTAAAAATGTAGAAGCAAAAACGAAAAAAATGACAAAAATGACAAAAATGACAAAAATGACAAAAATGACAAAAATGACAAAAATGAAAAAAATGACAAAAATGACAAAAATGACAAAAATGAAAAAAATGACAAAAATGACAAAAATGACAAAAATGACAAAAATGACAAAAATGACAAAAATGACAAAAATGACAAAAATGACAAAAATGACAAAAATGACAAAAATGACAAAAATGACAAAAATGACAAAAATGACAAAAATGACAAAAATGACAAAAATGACAAAAATGACAAAAATGACAAAAATGACAAAAATGACAAAAATGACAAAAATGACAAAAATGACAAAAATGACAAAAATGACAAAAATGACAAAAATGACAAAAATGACAAAAATGACAAAAATGACAAAAATGACAAAAATGACAAAAATGACAAAAATGACAAAAATGACAAAAATGACAAAAATGACAAAAATGACAAAAATGACAAAAATGACAAAAATGACAAAAATGACAAAAATGACAAAAATGACAAAAATGACAAAAATGACAAAAATGACAAAAATGACAAAAATGACAAAAATGACAAAAATGACAAAAATGACAAAAATGACAAAAATGACAAAAATGACAAAAATGACAAAAATGACAAAAATGACAAAAATGACAAAAATGACAAAAATGACAAAAATGACAAAAATGACAAAAATGACAAAAATGGCAAAAATGACAAAAATGACAAAAATGACAAAAATGACAAAAATGACAAAAATGACAAAAATGACAAAAATGACAAAAATGACAAAAATGACAAAAATGACAAAAATGACAAAAATGACAAAAATGACAAAAATGACAAAAATGACAAAAATGACAAAAATGACAAAAATGACAAAAATGACAAAAATGACAAAAATGACAAAAATGACAAAAATGACAAAAATGACAAAAATGACAAAAATGACAAAAATGACAAAAATGACAAAAATGACAAAAATGACAAAAATGACAAAAATGACAAAAATGACAAAAATGACAAAAATGACAAAAATGACAAAAATGACAAAAATGACAAAAATGACAAAAATGACAAAAATGACAAAAATGACAAAAATGACAAAAATGACAAAAATGACAAAAATGACAAAAATGACAAAAATGCCAAAAATGATAGAAATGACAAAAATGATAAAAATGATAAAAATGACACAAATGTCAAAATCGTCAAAATCGTCAAAATTGTCAAAATTGTCAAAATTGTCCTTATTGTCAAAATTGTCAAAATTGTCAAAATTGTTAAAATTGTCAAAATTGTCAAAATTGTCAAAATTGTCAAAATTGTCAAAATTGTCAAAATTGTCAAAAATGTCAAAATTGTCAAAATTGTCAAAATTGTCAAAATTGTCAAAATTGTCAAAATTGTCAAAATTGTCAAAATTGTCAAAATTGTCAAAATTGTCAAAATTGTCAAAATTGTCAAAATTGTAAAAATTGTCAAAATTGTCAAAATTGTCGAAATTGTCAAAATTGTCAAAATTGTCAAAATTGTCAAAATTGTCAAAAATGTCAAAATTGTCAAAATTGTCAAAATTGTCAAAATTGTCAAAATTGTCAAAATTGTCAAATTGTCAAAATTGTCAAAATTGTCAAAATTGTCAAAATTGTCAAAATTGTCAAAATTGTCAAAATTGTCAAAATTGTCAAATTGTCAAAATTGTCAAAATTGTCAAAATTGTCAAAAAATTACAAATTTGGTCGAACTGTTAAATATTTTTAAAAAACTTGTCTATGACGAGACTTTTATCAACTTTCAATTATCACTTGATATTGATATGTCCCTTTTGAGTTTTGAGTAGGTTTGAGATTGATTTCACCGCAACGAAGAAATCGCTGTCACTTTTCCAGGGCAGTGACATTTGCTGTCAGTTGTTTTGCTATTTTGAGAAAGTCTTCTCCCCATAGAACAAGTCGTTGGCATTGTTTTGCTAGCTGATTCCATTTTCGACGGTACAAATCTTCGATTCTCGAGGCACTTTGCCACTGACTGTTGTTTATTTTGAATTCCGTTGCTGATGCAGATTTCCACTCTAGGAAAACTGCCATTCGTACGCCCTCTTCTGCTGTCAGTATCATTTCTTCCGGTGAAACAATCCAAGCAACCAACCCACAAAAATTGTGCGGTCGCGAAAAATTTCGACTGTGGCCCTACATAGCTGGAAAGCAGGCCATGGCACGGAAAAAGACTAAAAGATGTGTAGGGGAAAACACTTGAGGAAATTTGCTTATTAACGTCACGTACAATTTTCGGCATCAGTGTTCTACACGAATTTTTTGACATGTTTCTCTTTACTTCATATTTCGGGATACTTGTGAGAATCTAAACTGTGCTGGTGGTTCGTTTTATTCGGTTCTGGATCAACCCGTCAAGCAGCCTTCCGGTAGTGTATATTTCATTCATCTTTGCGTTTGTTTCTGTTTCAATCAAAAAGGGGATTGAGAAAATTTGTTTACTTTCTACATCCAGTTTTTTCTACGAGATGGTTGAAATCAGAAGACGGTTGGATATTCTGGAAGTAACTGAGAGGTAAAACTCGAACAACGATTGCGTTTATAAATAATTGAGAACATTTACAATAAAGATTATGGCGTTCCGTCAATTTCAATTGTTTTTGTCCTAAAACCTGGAAAGTGAAAAAAATAATGCAAAGTTTTCTTGAAAAATGTTATTTTTTATCGGTCAGGTTGCAGGATGAATTGAGTGTTTTTTTTTTATTTGTGAGAACGCCAGTTTTCATAATTTGTCGATCAGATTATGTTTGAAAAAAATATATTTGACGTAGTTGATTTATAAAAAAAAACCAAACACATTGTTTTAACAACCTTTGTCTTTCAGATTGAAAATGTCTATACCATCGTCATCGTCGTCACACATCCTAAGCCTGTTATTTTTAATCCGGAATAAAATCCATCATCTCAAAGCCATCGAACCTGGACGACCGACTTGTGCCACCAGATTTTGATGCCATCGGCACCTTCCTTTTAGCACAGATGTGTAACATTATCAGCTCAACTTTTCAGCAAACATGTGAAAGAAACATTGGCAACGGAAGTTGGGATGGCCAAGTTGCCAACCTTGAGGGAATTGGAAAAACTATTTGAAGAAAATTTTGAAGAATTAGATTACTTAGTTTAAAACTATTTAATTTAATATCTGGTCAAAGTTTAATTTTACGCTTTGCGTTGTTTTAAAAATAAAACCGTTAAAAAGACATTTGTAGGATATTCTTAAAAATATTTGCCATCATTGTCTCCCCACCTCCCTTAAACTTGATGCAATGTTGAGTGCTGCCACCGGTACACGATAACGGTAAAGATTTTATCGAAAAGTCGAAAGATTTTGCTCCTTCCGGTTCCTCTGGCATATCAAGGTGCTGGTGAAATGTCTCTCCCGGATACTTTTTTCCTTCCCATCATCGTTTTTTGTTTCCAATACTTTAACACAACCATCATTCCCCCTCCAGCAGGTATCGATGGGTATCCTAATGTAAAATGAATACGAAAAAAACTGAACCTTGCGGAAAACTTTGGACCAAATGTGGTTTCTCCTGAGGGCGGCGCATAAGCAAATGTTTGCCTTATTGCAGCTTAAGCAGATTACATCAGACACATATTCGCGTTGAGGGTAGGTAGCACTTTTCACACATTTTCCCCTTCTCCAGCATGCATTTTCTTCGTAGGACTAAAAATTGTCATACTATATATTGGCAAAAATGAGAGAAGCTGCAGTGTTTCCTGTTAACTGGGCGAGGATTATCATCGGAGGCTGCGTTCGATATTCCCGAACGAAGTACGAAGGTACTATAAATGTATGTATGTACCGAACCATAAAAACAGGGATTTGAGATCCTGCTTTGAAAAATGGAAATTTGCTGGGGAAAAGTGCACACCTCTGATAACGATTAGAGGAGGAATATCGCCGGAAGGGTTTAATCTTATGTGTACACAGTTTTAAAAGCAACATCTTTGTACATCTCATGATTCGAATGATTTTTTTCCCTACAAAAGGTATTTAATTTTTAGCTTAAGCAATGAATGTTTTGCTCTCAAAATTGATAAAATTGCTTCAAAATATTTCAGTTTCGATTTATTTGAACATAATTCAACAACAAATTTCATCATCAGATGAAACCTCTTTTGATTGAAAGCTGCAACTAGAATTTAAAAGTGCAATAGAGATGATGTGTTTATTGTTTTTTTTTTCAAAAGTTGTTATTTTAACTTGTTTTTCACGGGGTCTAAGGGGTATAATCCCCCTTCCCTCCCATGGAGATTTACAGTTTAAGCAATGAATCTACTGTAGCAACGGAAAATTGCTTGTTCTAAAAAAATGTTTGAAAATAAGTGTTAAAAAATATGTCGGAAAATTGGCTCACCTCCAGCGGAATTTTGTGTTAACACATTTCATTTGACTAGGTTCACTATTTTGAATTTTATGTTGCGTTCCAAATTTTTTTTTTTGAAACTCAATTCTTGACACACAAAAATCCTATCTCGTATTGAGTAGATTGCCCTACCCGGGATTTCCCAACCGAGAATTCCCGGGAATAATAAAAATTCGGAAATTCCCAAATCCCACAAAACGCTAAAATAATCCGGAAATTCCCGAAATCAATGAAAAGTGCTAAATTTATTAAAATTCACACGGTTTGAATTGGAAAATTAGATCAGATTGAGCAGGGAAAATAATTGTTATATCTTGATATATGGGTTAGACATAAGTATTTTTTTTTCTCTTCTAAGAACTGGTTACCTCATTGAATTTGATAAAAAATGTTTTTTTCCTTCGTAAACTTAGTGTAGAAGTGAAAAACGACGAAGAATCTTAAATACTAAACAATTCCAATGATGAAACACTACTGTTGACAGTAGCAATATTATCGGCAAGAAAAAAATACATATTTAGAAACAAAAGAATAGTTATCTGAAAATTTACGAGATTTGATGAATAACCTGAAGTTTATCAAACCAACTTCTATTGATAGTGGAAAATGTCTATCAATTATTTCAAATTTTTGCAATAAGAATCAGTCAAGTTTTTCGGTTAAAGAACTTAGTTTTTCGGTCTTGGGTTTTATAATTGCTAATTGAATTTTGGTGACACAATAAAGTTTGAAATTTTTTGCCATAATACTACTTCAAAAAATAAAAAATACCATACAGATAGGGTTTTGTATGCAGTAGAGTGTTGAAATCTTCAATTTCAATTTTTCCCGGGATCCCGAGAATTCCCGGAAAATAGATCGTCAGATTTCCCGATTCACGGGAGAATTAAAATGGCCGGGAAATGGACAATATAGCCTTTAGAATGGGTTCACACTAAATAAGTTCAGGATTTATAACCAACCATTTTAACTTCAAAACTGTTGAAATGAGTTATATATCGCAGGTTTCAGTAGTGGAATATAATTATCTTCATTCATATTTCGTCAGTCTAGTCATTACATACATGCTGATATAACTCCCCCTGCGTAGTAGAAAAATATTCATCGCCCAGAGCTCCTGGCACCAACTAGCTCATCATTCCCTAAGCTTCGTTTCCCGATAATGTCATGATACAAATAGCTAGATTTCTATTTTTACGTAAATCATTCAATTTTTAATTGACAATTCGAAAATATTTTTCATGAAGAGTTTTGTAACTCAGTTTGTTTAAATTTTAGTTGCAATGTATCGGATCAATTCCATTCTTATTGAAGAAGAGTGTATGATCTTTTGAAAATTTTATCCAAAGGGGAAATTTGAAGAAATTTCAGATGATCTAAAAAGTATATTCTCTAATAAAATGTCTAGACTAAATCGTTCACCAGAAGCTCCTTTTTTAAAGAACTGTGATTTTTTCCTCAATAAGATAAGGAAAATTTTCGCTTTGAAAGTCTTTAAATATATACCTTTAATTCATTTGCTACAACTAATTGTTAAAAACTGTTAAACTTTAGTTTAATTATACTAGGAAATTATTTTTTAAATTTCAATATCCCATTAATTGGAATAGATTTTTTTTTAATATGAAAAATTGATTTTCATATGTACTAACGTTTCAAATTTTGTTCTCTCAAATTTCCAAGCTCAATGAATCTAATACATTTCAACCCTCGGAACCTTTTTTCACTGGGAGGAAAACACAACAAAAATTGAACACCATAGCAACTTATACTTTCGCACGCAGAAAAATTGAAGAAGGCTTAAAATGCTAGGTAGATAATAAAATTTCTATATATTTTTCAACGTGTCATTTGAACACGTGGTGTAATTTTTGAATGCTAGCGCCCCAGTGTATTAATCACATACTAAGCTGGTAAGACACGAACCTTTGGTTGATAGAAATGTGGTGCAGAGTTATATCAGTTTATCAGTGCTGTAACTACACTACTCATTAGCAGTTGCTATTTTCTCGCTCTCCTCTTATCATCTTTCCTAACCGGGAAAGTACTCATTTCTGAATGAGTACGTTGATACTCGTACCCAGAATATCTGACAACACTAATGTGTTACCACGAACCCAATTTGAGTAGTCTCACTTAACCGTGTGATGATTTAAACATTTGTACAGCGCTAGGTTAAAAGCTCACCAGGTTCTCTGACTTTGTCAGTAAGCAGGCGAGGAGAGCGCGGTGAGTTTCAGTGAGTTTGTTTGTAAACAACGGTTTGGATTGTTTTAATATTGTTCGCACTTTTTTTATAATCGGTAGGTTTCGATTTGTGTCCCGGAGTGGTGCGTGAAAAGAAATCAACAGGGCTACACTGTACATTATAGTGTTTGCTTGCATTTGTATCACCACCTCTGCCTTGATTGCCACTCCAGTTTCCAATCAAATTCTAGCTTGGGTGTTTTCGAAGGATCGAACCCGTCTCCGGAAGAAGAAAAACTAACGTGCCGCAACCATTTATCCTCGGATTTTTACCCCACGAATAATACCAGCTTAAACACCAGCAGCAGCACTTCCTCTACGGACGGTTTTATTTATTGCTAAATAAATGAGAGTTACCTTTAACTAAGGTTACTAGATCAGAGCGCGGTGAGGTTCAGTGAGTTTGTTTGTAAACATCGGAAAATTTGTTCGAGCTGAGGGCTTTGTTAGTAACCAAACTCCACGAACTCCATAGCAGCCAAATCAAAATGGCTGAATCGGGAGTTTCTCATATCGTTACACCTCCTATATACACCCACCTTGCCTTTAACTGGGCAAAATTTCACTTTCTTTATTTTTGCACTACTATGATAGTTAAGATAACTAACAGCTTTGGTATAAGTTTTCGCACTTTTTTAACAGTAATTTATATTAGAAAATGCATCACCTATGTCCTCACCCAGCAGTATTGATCTAGGCATCTCAAAGCGGGTTACTTTCACATATCACTTTAGCATACAGCTGTTTAAAACTTTGTATTTCTAAAAAAAATTGAATGAAAAAGACAACAACTTTGTTACCGTTGTTACAAAACGCTTTAGATGTTTTTCAATGTTTCCAAATATTTTGTGTAAGCTGTTGTGTCATTTGCTAAATTTAATTAGGGAACTAGGGTAGCAAATTTATATTAGCTAGAATTCAATTTAAAAAAAAATAATCACAAGAACATATTTTGTTAGATTAAGTCAGGCGGGTTTCTGCGAAGGTGTATATTCATGGTACTATGAACATGGAGGGATGGTCCTCCATATTGGGTGGCGTAACAAACCAAGGAAATTGTAAGAAGGCAAAGATGAAGATGACCTAGCTTCCGCCATAAGTCGTTCGTGTGTGCAAGTTGTGAGTGTGTAAATTTTGTGTAAAATCAACTCATGGCAGGAGTTGGTCAGGACTCCCTGATCATTCAGAACCTTGTAATTTTCGATCGAATTTTCCGAGAAAATCCTTGAAACCTCACACGCACACACGATTTGGCCTAGCTGGTCCTCGACTGCCTATGCTTAAAACGTAAAGGACTCTCTGGTTCTGCGGAGCCATAAACATTAAGGAGAGACGTCTCAGGCCATAGTGCCTTAATCATCAAGGAGACCCCCTCTCGGCGCGGCCAATACGGCCTTGCTGTGGTCCGCCGATAAAAACTAGGAGGGAAGACGCCATTGCAACAATTTACGAGGGCCAAAAACGCCCTTTTGGACCACCTACGCAAGCCACGTTACAAGAACCACCAGCAACTAGCAGAAACGAACAGTACCAGCAACCAGAAAGCGCGCCAACGATAGCAGTAATTCCGTCGACGGTATGTACTTCCTGAAAAATTAAATTGAAGTGCCCCTGAACCACACTACACACCCACACTTTTTGCAATCAATAAAACCCTCGAGATTAAAGTGAATAAATTCTTGCAGCTTCAACTAAACATAATCTTTTTTTTTTTTTTTGATTAAGCAAGAAACATCACAGTTGGCCCTTTAAATTTTGTTCCGCGATCCTTTCGGGTACCTAGTAGTAGGTCGACCCTGAGACACAGTTCAGGGGTCTCCTGCTGCTGAGCTAGTTTTCCGGGAGTGTTGGACCAGTAGGTTTTAACTTTTATGATTATTTTTTTCATGCAACATGATGAACGTACTACGAAACTTCAACAGCGATTTTCTTGAAGCATGCTAAGCAGCTTATACGACCTATAGAAAAGTGACTGAAACTTAGTTAGCTTTGTTTTGACAGTTCTCTTTGGTGTGTTTGGTGACATCTGGTGGCCTAGCCATAAAAAAAAAACAAAAATTGGTTCAAAAAGGGTGCTGGGATTTTTACACAACTTTCGTGGGTTAGTTTGTACGTCTGTACTCTGTGATGTAACCACACCTAATTATCCAAGGAAGTTTGTTAACCACAAATTTTCCTTGACTGCATGGCAAAAGGCTCCTATCTCAGCTTCGATCGATGATAGACTGACCGTCTGCTGACGTTTCATTGACCACGAAATAAGATTCATGAAGATACTCCCCTCCCCCCTCCCCTAAGAGCGTAACGTTATTTATGGATGCCCCCTTAGGGTAAGTGTGCCAAGGAACGTTTGTAAGATGTATGCAAATAGGTGAAGCGGTTTAAATGAATTTTCTTTTTTTTTTTGGACAAAACCAAGTTATACGTAATCTTTATCGTTCACCAGACTACTAATCAGGGAAGAATGCCACAGTGTGGAAAATTCCTGAAAAAAATAAAAATAAATTATTCACCAGACAAGCAAACATGGCCTATCTTACACTCAGTATTTACAATCAAAACTTATCATGGTATAAAATTTGGCGAATTTTTTTGCTTAGAAAATTTTTTTTTAATTTTTTTTAAGCAATACAATGCATAAAGAATTCCTATGAAGTTTTTATGCAATTAACCTAGGAGTAGGCTTACCAGAATAAAAATTCGGGAAGTAGGACATTTTGCTTAAAATACTATGAAAAAGTAGGACATTTTTCAATCTGAAGTACACAGAAAAAAAATCTGAATCCTTTACAACACTGAAATTGAAAACCTTTAACATTCCATGACGTTGAACGCGATTGATTCATGTAAATTTCCAAATTTAAAAAAGTTGAATCCTCATCAGCACTGAATTCGTATGACACAAATATTACTTGACCCGGAACCCGATTATTTGATATGAATTTACATCACATATGACGGAATGCAATTTTACAATTTTTTTCTGTCACACAAAACTCTAAACAACACTGAAATAGAAATTTCTCAAAATTACACGACATGGAATATTCTAAGCACATTGAATTTGAATGTAATCAAATTATCAATACACTGAACGTGATAATGTCATGTAAAATTATAGACTGTCAAGAACAGGAACAGACAAATGTAAACAAAGTGTCAAGTCAAATCGTGCATCAAAGTATTTTGTTGCGGATGCGGTTCTGGAAGCGACTCCACATCACTCAACTTTGTATCCGGTGCTTTGGGGAAGAAATTAAAAGTATATGAATGTTACTCCTAATAAAATTTGTGAATTAAATCAATTATATTAAATATAGAAATATTTTATTTTCATTAAGAGATGAGAAAATTTTCATGATAATCATAATAAAAATAATCAAAACAAAACAAATTCCAAACGAAAAATTTGTCTTCCAATATTCAGTGATTTTATAATTTACATAATTTTTATTTTACACGTTGCAAAATTTTACATAATATTTTATTTTTCACGTTGCGAAATTTTACTGGTGTGTAGTTTCCAACTAGCACTGAAAATTCCGTCATATATGATGCTTCTTTTTATTTACATTACATGTGATGTGATTTTACAGATTATTTTCGTAATGTGTAGGACGAAAAGTAAGACGTTTTATTTTGTGATTTTTACTTAAAAAACAGTTTTTACACAAATGTTTTATGAGATGAGATGATATCATAACAAATTAAGATAAAAACGCTTTTTTCACATTTTTATATAATTCTGTTTTTTAAATTAAATATTTTAACGTGAGTATTTATTTTTATAAAAGTTGTTCTTGTTCTGGAGCATACTTCTCTGGAGAGCCGATTTCTTCGAGCAACTCTTTATTTGTAATATGTGTAATCTATATACGTCGATTGTTATAATTTCCACATAACAAATATCAAAATATTTTTTCTTTCAATCTATTTCTTGGCTTTTTTTTAGAAATATATGCTTTTAAATAAGCTTCAAATTTTGAAATTTACAAGATAAAGTAATGATAAATATATTTTTTGAACAATGAACTTTGGCATTAGTCTATGCAAACAGCGGCTGTATAAAAATTTAACTTAAATGGTTGGCTTCTTATTTGGATAAACATTAAATCTGCTGTTGAGTTAATCTGAAAATACATTTTGCCATTTTTTTGCATGAGTAATACAAAGGCCATACCTGAGCTTTCGCTGTTAAACCAAATCAAGGTTCGTTTTAGAAGAATCTCATCTTGAGATTAAAAACACCATTGCTCGAGCGTTGAAATTGAGATCGTAGTTCTAAATTACCTGACGACAGAGGATTCAAAACACCAGTTCTCAACAATTATTGATCCTATTTATCAATCGTTTTTCAAACTTTCATTTTTTTAATGCAAAGCGTTGAATTACCTCCGAAAAGCAATCATACCAGAATAGAAATAAAACAAGGGTTTTAATGACACGGTAAAAGAAAAATACCTTACTTTGGATGACATTTTTTAGATTTGTATTGGAATGGAAAAGCGCCAATAAGGATTTCGGAAGGAAATGGAACGGAATAATATAAAAACGCAAAGTTAAAAATTCGATAAACAAGATAATGGTCCTAACCGTAAAAAAGTAGGACATTTTGGGTCCAAAGTAGAACGGTTGGACAAGGGTCGAAAAAGTAGGACGTCTTATAAGCCTACCTAGGGGTAAGTCCTGAAAGGTAGAATCAATCAATTGTAGATTGCTAGATACTTGAATCATAATATTTATTCTGAATTTTGATGCAATTCACCCCCATGTTCCTATTTACCAATCTTTACAGTATTTATTCGTTAGGAATGCTTCCAAATGTAACAAAATTAAAATTAAAAAAAAAACAAATTGATATTTCACCGCCATATCGATCATTAATCTTGGATGCCAACTGATAGCCTTTTTACTAATGATCTTAAATGGAAACTTATGGCTTTGAAGAGATGACGTAATGGAATCCTTACGTGCATGTAATTCCTTCTAAATATGTTATGCACTTCCAAAGCATCGCAAATTATTCACAAAAGCACATATTGTGAGCATACGCATGCAGTACCGCAAATGTATTCGCTCTGCCCAGCTCAGTTTGTTGTGAATAATGTGCACAATTTAGCACCAAGTACGTGCCCAGAATTACTGAGCTGATTCGGCTACCGATAGGGTTACCGAAACGACCAAAGAATGTCTCGATCAAGTATGTGAGGGTTAGAGATATTGTGATAATTTTTTTAAATTTTCTAAATTTTCTATTATTTGTTGAGGTTTGGAAATTCTAAATTTTAAATTTTGTCCTACGAATTGGATACAAAAAATTGCAAAGAAATCGTTCCGATTTGACAGCCCTATTTATGTTTCGGGAAAATCCCAGCTCAAACGTGGATATTATATTGTGCTTCACCTCTAAGCGCATGCATCATTAGTCGTTCCCGGGAATATAGAATTTAGAATCCATATTTGGAGGAAATTCAATTTCTGCGTTTCCACAAGGCAGCGATTTTGAGTTGTTGTCTTCGATAGCGATATGTGCGTGAAGTTGTGAATGTGTATGGAAATGACTCTGTTATGGTAACTCAATGGAATGGATTCCGAGCTGTATCAAGAAAACTGTGTTTTGCTAATAGAAAATTACACGCTCCATTCAAGTTTCGAGAATGTTTCATTTACCGAGAAGTTTGTTGAGCTGCTGCTGTTGATGATGTCTTGCTTCCTACCGAATGACAGACTTACCCCCCACAATCCACTGATGGGTTGTAACCGCTCCTTTTGGGACCCACAAATCTTTCGATCCTAGCTCCCTTGTTGTGTAGAGGGTGCCATTTTAAAACGGAGTCAGTTTTGCATTTGACGCTGCGGTTTTCTTCTCTTTTGAAAGAGCAGCCACCAGCTCCTCTAGAGTTAACCGGGCGAGATGTCGAACATGACAACTGCTCTGTCCCAGCTGCCTGCACACTTACTTATTTGCCATCTAGCTTTCTAAGAAGCTTTCTCCGAAAGATTTTCGCTATCACGAACAACCGACGACACCATCTCGCTATCCTACAACAGTTCCAAGAAAATTCCAGATGCCGGGCATGAATGAGATACGTCTGATTTGGTTTGTTAAATCAACGAAACCGATTTCCGGTGAGCGTGGCAAATTTCCGGTTGCCAATATTAGGGTGCTCTTGCCTGGGTGCTGATTCGAGATGAAGTTTCACCGACCAACCGAAAGACCAACAGAAGTCGATGTAACTTGTCCTTTGGAAAAGAAGAGAGAGAGAGGTGAAATGCAAATCGAACGCCAAGTGAATTCGTGTTTGTCCAAAGACGTTCCCGGGGCACCATATTTATATAGCAGAGAAGGGCGAACGGCTCCAAATTCAGGATCCGATTAAAATATCCCGGTGGATAGATCGACATGCATAAGCTGGGTTTGATCTGAAACTTTAAAACGCACTCATCTAAGGAGTGTATCGAAAATAAGTTATAATCACATTTTTTTTTCATTGTATTGATTCTATTGATGATTCAAACAAAGAAACAGTTCGGAAGTGTTTAAAAAACTTATTCTTACAGTTAATAAAAAAATACAATTAAAAAAGTAATTATTGGTAATATTCTCGGACTTTCGACTAGACGCGTTTCATTAGGTTTTGTACAGCTGATTGATCACACTTCTTGGTCGCAGCATTCCAATTTTTCTTGAAAACCGCCATGATCCTGTTGGCCTTTTACAATCCTTCTTGAAAATTCTCTAGACGATAGCCCAATATCGTTCTATGGGGCGAAGCTGGGGGCAGTTTGGTGGGTTAAAATCTTTCTCTACGATATCTACATCGTTATCCTCAAACCATATAAGAGTGGATTTAGCGTAGGGGGCTGACGCCAAATCTAGCCTGAACAATGGTGGAGTCGTATGTTTCTTATATAGTGGCAGCAACTTTTTATGCAAACACTGTTTTTGGTAGATATCGGCATTTATTGTTCCTTTTGTAAAGAAATTCGCCGACTTCAATTCGTAGGAGCAGATTGCCTGCCACACAAGCACTCTCTGGCCAAATTTTTCCACCTCAATCGACTTCTCGTGGTCACTGACATCCTCCCCAATAGCCGCAGTGTAGAATTGTGGTCCCGGAAAAGTACTGGAATCCTCTTCTACATAAGTTCCGTCGTCCATGAGAATGCACGCATCTGGTTTCTGCCTAATCTGATGATACAGCTTCCGGGCTCTGGTTTTGGCTCGTGATTTTTGTTCAGCCGTTTGTTTGCACACTTTCTGCTAATTGTATTGTAGTAGGTATGGTGTGGAATTATGAATATTAATAGTTTGTATTTGAAAAGTAAGTTAAACTTTAAAAAAATAAATGTAATGCATTTATTTATTCGTTAAGTACCGATAAGTGTAATGATTGGAATTGGGTAAATATTAAAGTCTAAAAGATTTAAGAAAAGAATTAAAATTATTGAGCACCCCTAAGTGCATGGAAAAAGTATGTGATGCACGTGATGATAGATGACTGGTATAAGTACGTTCATTCTGTATTCGAACTTTTAGGAGGATAGTCGCGTTTTGAGTGGCGCGAGGCGTCTCGGTTACTACAATGGCGTGGTTTCGGTCGAATTCGCTCCCAAAAGATTGGTCTAACGATTCAGGCCTAAGGAAAAGTTTTAGAAGGCTTCGAAAAAGTCGTGCGCAACTCGGTTGTGTCGTGCGGGATGGTGATTTTAACACTGTTGTGCCTTTGCTTAGCAGCAGTTTGGTGCGACCTTGTGTAGCGTGGCTCTTGATAAAATGAGAGCAGGTAAGAGTCAGGTCCCTTTAATCAATACGCACTGGCGAGTTGTAATCCACATCTCGTGCCACTGATTCGTATCGTTTTCCCCGTAAGTACACCTCCTCATTTTTATATAAGTGAAAATACGGCGGAAGCAGATGGAACTTGGAAAAGTGATAAAAAAAACTTCATAGTTGATCTACAACAGGTATCATTTTGCTTTTAATTTGACCTGAAGCCTGCATGTAGTCTCATAGAGCAAATGTTTTTCTTTTTGCCGTTTAACGAACAAAATAGCTCACTAACACAAAGATCACGGCAAATTGCAGTTGACTAGGAGAACACCGAATTCGAGATCTGTTCAATAACATTTATTCGAAAATCTTAATCATCAATCGGTTTTAATCAGCGGTCCAAGTAAGCATTGATTTTTTGTTGGGATTTTAAACCAATTGGTTTATCCCCAGATTAAGCAATTACATCGAGCATATATTGGCTTTTATTGGACTACGAAACTCTTAAAATGTGAAAAATGCACACTTTTAATCCCACTTTGATCATTTATCACTAGTCTCATTAGATTTGTTTAAATTCATCAATCGTAATCTAAATATTGAACTGAACTAAAAGTAACAGGTACAAGTGTTGGTGAGAAGTAAATTCCTTGTCGGAGCATTGGATGCGTTGGATTGATTTGAAGAAGTGTTGGAGGGAGAAATTGCATCGCGACGTTGTGAAGCGGTGCCCAATCAGCAACGAGCTTCTATCGTACTCGCACAGGATGATATTTTTTCATATGAATATCGATGTATTGTGTCTTCAGTAAAAATGGAATTAGGGTGGCTTTATTCTCAAAAAACAAATATTTTGACGAAACCAGATTAATTTACTCTTAAAAAAAAATTATTCAAAAGAATTCGTTTTATTCAAGAATAATTCTCACATCTTTAGATATGAAGCTAAATTGATATGATTGTTCACACAAATGAGTAAATTAAAGAAACAGTTAAACACATTCTGTGCACTGCTGTAAGTGCGGATGTCTTATGAAATTTTGAAAATGAGAAGGACAGGAAGAAAAAACGGGTGATGATGGAATTCTGAGATGGTTAGAAGATTAAAGACTGGAAAGATTAAATGAAATAGTTGGTTGAATAAAAAATAACCGGATTAAAGAAATATGCGGAGAAGATAAGAGCACATTGGGTTCATAAAATGAAATAATTGGCTCATGAAAAAAGATAGAATGAGTGGTTGATGAAGGAAGGATGATTCGAAAATATGAGATGATGGTAGGATGAAAAATTTGAAGAGGAAAACAAGGAGGCATGATGTATGTTATATGATGAGAAATTAGATAAATTGAAGATGAGAAGATGCAAGGATAATATGAAGAGAAGACAAGAAGATAATGCACTAAAAAAATAAAATAAGGAGATGGGAAAAGATGCGAAGAGTAACAATTGGGCGAAAGAGAAGATGAGGTATTTCTAATGATAGATAAGACTGGAAGATAACAATTCTAGAAAATGGAAAAGAAAGTGATTAGAAGATGCGAAGAAGAAAAAAACGAGATAGAAGAAGAATAGTTGAAAAATAGACGAGAGGCAGATGAGATAAAAAGAAAGGATAATAAACAATGAGAATTTTGAAGACTGCATTAGGAAAATAAATATCAATCAAAAATCAATTTATTATTCGAGAGACGGATCGAACTTCCATTGAAAACTTAGATGAAAAAAAAAAAGAAAAATTGACAATGAATAAAACAATATTTACGAATTGTCAATCTCAATGTGAGACAATCGAATTATGATTGAATGATGAATAAAAGGAAACTTGCGGAGAGTCTAGTTTGGTGTAAAACAATCAAAAGATAACTTGCGAGAGGTCAAGTCCAGTTCGGTTCATGCGAGAGGTCATGGATCGAATTATGATTGAATGATGAATAAAAGAAAACTTGCAGAGAGTCAAGTTTGATGTAGAACAATCAAAAGATAACTTGCGAGAGGTCAAGTTCAGTTCGGTTCATGCGAGAGGTCATGGATCGAATTATGATTGAATGATGAATGAAATAAAACTTGCAGAGAGTCAAGTTTGATGTAGAGCAATCAAAAGATAACTTGCGAGAGGTCAAGTTCAGTTCGGTTCATGCGAGAGGTCATGGATCGAATTATGATTGAATGATGAATGAAATAAAACTTGCAGAGAGTCAAGTTTGATGTAGAGCAATCAAAAGATAACTTGCGAGAGGTCAAGTTCAGTTCGGTTCATGCGAGAGGTCATGGATCGAATTATGATTAAACGATAAATAAAAGAAAACTTGCAGAGAGTCAAGTTTGATGTAGAACAATCAAAAGATAACTTGCGAGAGGTCAAGTTCAGTTCGGTTCATGCGAGAGGTCATGGATCGAATTATGATTGAATGATGAATAAAAGAAAACTTGCAGAGAGTCAAGTTTGATGTAGAGCAATCAAAAGATAACTTGCGAGAGGTCAAGTTCAGTTCGTTTCATGCGAGAGGTCATGGATCGAACTATGATTGAATGGAATAGTCAAACTCAAATGAAAAGAATCGACGAATGTGAGAAAAAGAAGATAATTTGATGAGAAAATTGGATAAATCGAATATGAACAGATTGAAATGTATAAAGTGTTAATGACAAAAAAGATGAGAAAATAAAAATAATAATAAAAGAAAGGAATATAAGATAATATGGAGATGATACTTAGATAGAAATAAAAATGGAAAAATTAAGGGATACGATAAAAAGTTGCGAATTGAGATGATAAAAAAAGAAAGGAAATGATGAGAAAAAGGGGAGATGTAATGAGCAAAAGTTGAACGATAAGAATGCTAGATGTAAAAAAGATTAGATTAAATTAGATAGACTAAAAGTTAGGAAGATGGGAAGATAAAACTAGGGGAAGATGGAAAGATAAGAAGATGAAAGTAGAGTTAAAAAAAAAAATGAAAACAGTAGTTGATAAGTAGAGAAGAGATATTAAGAACAAAATATAACACGATAGAAAAATGATAAACGTAGATGATACTTAAAAAAATTAATTTGGGAATAAAATCTAAATAATTTATTTGGGAAAAACATGGGAAAACTTATCTAAGTTGAGAAGATGAGGTGATTAAGACTTCGGCTCCTTAAAGCCTAATATATTATGTGAAAAAGATGGATCAATGAGAAAGTTAAATGATTAGGACATGCGAAGGTTTAAAATTAGCGGAAAAATGGGCAAAAAGGCTAGATCATGCAAACTAGTAAATGGAGAGTGAAAGATAAAATTATGAAACGATGATAAGATGCAAAATGAAAAGATACAAAGATGATAAGATAAGAAACTGGAGAGATGTGACGAGAAAAAGTTATACGATGAGAAAGTTAGATGATAAGAAGATAAGAGACAGGGAGATGAGAAACTAGAATAATTAAAAGATAAGAAGAACAAAGTTTAGAGGAAGTGATGAAAGGGTGAAACGATTGGCAGTTAGGAAGCTCGGAAGAAGATAGGAAGATGAGAGTAGAGTAAGAGAAAATAAGTCGATGATTAGAAGATGAGAAGAAGAGAAGTGGCGGAGAATATTGAAAATGGTCAGGTAGAGCAGTTGGCAAGATAAACAACTGGAAGTATGAGATGATAATAATATAAGAAAATAAAATCTTCAGAAGATTAAAAGAAAAAAAAAATGGAATGGAATGACAGACGAGGGAAGCTGAAAGTTAGATTCAGAGATAACTAAAAAAAAAAAAAAGATAATTTGAATTATAAAAGAGACAACAATGAGAATAAAACAATTCAAAATTAGAGAGAGGTGGAGGAAAATGATTATATCATTAGAGATTAGATGATTAAACGGTTAAAAGATAAGAAATGAGAAAATGTGATGAGATAATCAATTGATGAGAAGAACAGCAGATGAGAATTAAGGATGATGAAATAGGGAAATGATTAGAACATGAAAACCGGTAAAGACATAACAAGGAAAATATGTTTTTATTCTTGTTTATTTGTGGCACCTTACCAACACTTTGGCATTCGTGTCAAGAAAATGTTTAGATGAGAGATAACAAGATGGGAATAAGGAGAGGAGAAGATGGGCGGATGAGAAAAGGTGAAGATTATAAGGAAAGAGAGAACGAGGAGAAGCTGAGAAGATATAATGGAGATTATATGATGAGACGATACGATTAGATGAGCTCAAAGCAAACATTATGAATTATTTTTCGAGAGGTCATGAAACGAATAACGATTGAACTGAGCTATTGAATTTAAGTAAAAATATTGTTGAGTAATCAGTGAAAACAAAATAGCGTCAGACAAGTTCGACATAAACTAATAATACTACAGGTCACAGTTTACAAATGAGTAAAGATGTGAGTGAAAAAATTACCTATGCATATTTGAAATTTCCATTGCAGAAGAAGGTTTAAAATACCTTTCAGTCAACAGTGAATGCAGATCTAGGTTTTTCTATTACTGACAAAATGTATCGAGAATAAAATGAATACATTTGAAAAGTTATGACACTTGTTTCACTGATAGTTTTATGGAAAAGCGAGTCGTTAAAAAAAAGGCATTGGTTTAGGAAGTATTCTGTTTGATAAACTTGTTGAGAGTACAGGAGAAGGCGAATGTAGTAGGTATGGTGTGGAATTATGAATATTAATAGTTTGTATTTGAAAAGTAAGTTAAACTTTAAAAAAATAAATGTAATGCATTTATTTATTCGTTAAGTACCGATAAGTGTAATGATTGGAATTGGGTAAATATTAAAGTCTAAAAGATTTAAGAAAAGAATTAAAATTATTGAGCACCCCTAAGTGCATGGAAAAAGTATGTGATGCACGTGATGATAGATGACTGGTATAAGTACGTTCATTCTGTATTCGAACTTTTAGGAGGATAGTCGCGTTTTGAGTGGCGCGAGGCGTCTCGGTTACTACATGTATGTCTTCAGGTTGTTCCGCTTCCTGATCCGGCTGTACCATTTCGATCGATGTCCCAACTTTTTTCGCCAAATCCCGTATGGACATCGATCGATTCTGGTTGATGAGGTTGATTACCTTACGGTCCAGATTTGGGTCAGATGGTCCTGGTTTTCTGCCTCTTCCTGGCAAATCATCGAACGTGTGGATGATGGATTTTACGCTCGCCGGATGAATGCCAAAAAGGTTTCACCACTTCATTCATCGAGATGCCCTTCTCTCGCATCCAAGTGTCCAACACACGAATTTTATCTTCTTTTTCAATTCGCGACATTTGGGAGAAAGGAATGTTTCGAACGTATACAAAGCGCTGGTCTACTCTTGAAAGATCAAGATACTACGTACAGATGAGCACAGTTGTGCGCGTTCACGCGTCAGTAAGTAGAAAGCCCAAATATGTTTATAGTTAATTTTCGATACACTCCTTAAAATGTTTTTTCGAACTGCTGTAAAAAGGTCGAAAGTATGCAACTTAAAAAACTCTCCATTTCAGTTGGCTTTTAATCTTTTATTCGAAGCATTTTCATGTATTGTGTCTGAGAGTCGAGATTTTTTTACTTGTTTTAGAATCAATTGACCCGTCGAATAAGTAACAATGAATCTTTTTTCAGCAATTTCCTACAATAACATACGAGCCAGTTGCTCGCTGATGTTGAATGGAAATCACTTTTTTACACCAAATAAATCCTGATTTTATATATAGAGGGGTGAGAAGGGGGGGGGGGGGGTAGTTATTTTCAAAATTTTCAAAAATCAATAAATATAAAGGTACGTAAATATCTGGTGAAAAAAAACATTCATTTGAGAAAAAGAAGGGCTTCTCCTTCTTGAATGGATTTGAACAAAATCCAAGGAATTTTGGAAAAAAAATGAAATATTTGCATAGTTTTTTTGCAAAAAAAAAGTGCACAAATCTAATGAAGGAACATTCACCTAGTTTTTTAAAAAAAAAATCTAAAAAAAACTGCAGATTTGCAATCAGCACCCAAAGTACTCAAAATTAGTTTCAAAATTCTGAATTTTGTTGCTTTAGGTAAACATAATTGCTATGAATTTAGAACTGATTGTTAAATTCTGATACTTTCTCATTTTTTTGAAGTGTGGTTTGAAAATATTTAGTTTTGATTTTCAATTCTCCAATACAATTCTTAATGTGAATTCTGGTTTCAATTCTTCAATTTCTCAATATAACTTAAATTGATTTTGAGATGTTAAGCTTTTGGAACTGTTATTTTTATTGTTTTGCTCTCGAATTTCAAGTTTTAATCTCTATCAAGGATTGAAAAACTCATTAAAACGAGCGACGGAGCCTGCATCGCTCAGATTTTTGCTCATAAAAATGCCCTGGAACGCGAATGAGGTGTGAGCGAGAATCTCCTGTTCTCACGAATCAAGCCCGACCAAAACGAAAACACGACCAAGGCTCCTGATTCCTTTTTGCCTTGCTTCCTTTTCTCTGCATACAAAATCTAGCATCAACTCGACGATTGCGTAGCAGCGAGCCGGTTCATGAAACTTATTACCGACCCGCTCATGAGCCTTGTTAGTAATGGTATTATTCTTTCCCATGGAAAAATGTTCGTCCCTTTGCAAAGCTTGAGCTTGAACAAACACTAACAGCAACAAAGATGACGCCAAGCCGTGTTGGCTGTAAACACGCGTTGGCCAAAAGGAATGGAAACTAAGAAGAACAGTGTGCATACGGCCGGCACATCCAATCCATTTTAGTGATGTTATTATTCTTTTCAGGCAAATATGCCGAGCCAAAAGATTTGTTTGTTGTTATTATTGCTTCCTACGAAATTCACTTTTTGATGCTACGAGCTTGAAGGAACATCAATAACATCAACAGCAACAGTGTGTACTTGTGTAGGCCAAGCAACCCCCTGGCAACTTGACGTTTCCCATACAAATCGCGTGTGCCAGTTTTTTCTGGTTCTCTGGTTCTGTCAAATCGAAAATCAAGCGACTTAACATGTCGGAAGGGCGCATATGGAAATATGGTTTCTTTTAATCGATTCAACAAATGAAAAAAATGTTGAGAATTGAAAATTAGCTCAGTTATACGTAGAGTGAATTTGTTTTCAGAAGTTCAGTCGAAGCAAACGGCACATAGACGTAAATCTGTGTGTCCTTTATAAGGTTTAAAACTTCTGGACTGATCAAAATAATTCACTAATATACGGCAGATTTTTGGGAAAAGAACCCCTTCCACCGAAACTATTGTTGACGATCGTACACAATAAATGTAAAACAAAACATTACCACAACCATCATCGAGTGATTTTCATAAACTGCGATACATATGAAAATTTTAGTATAACAAATCTTTCAAATTATAGCAGAAAATGCCTCGGTTTATGGAAAACTGTTCCTATACAATAAATAAATAAGTAGAATATTGAATGAGAGTAATAATTTCGGTTGAAACTTTTTTTCATTCATTCGAATTTTATGATTCGCACCACATTTGATGATGTGCCCTTTCCATACGCATGGTTCGAAAAGTATGTAAACAAACGGTACACATGCGACATCTGCGAATTTTAATCAGGCACACGAAACTCGCCAGAACTGTCAAGTTGCCAGGGGGTTGAGGCCAAGCCAATCTTTAAACGATCGGTGCCCGAACGCCTACGGACGGTTTGTCTCTGAGGCTGATGTCATGCTGAAGCAACTAGCAACGCAACACAACGCAACGTTCCAATAAGAAAGCGTTGCATCGCATTGGTATGTCATGCTGGCGCGACCTGTCGCTTTGAAATTCCCTACAAATCATCACTTCTCTACATCTGATAATGCTTTGAATCGTCTCCTTTCTTTCGGGAGCCATCAAAAACTCATCAAATCACGACCCGGATTGCAAGAATGCCGAAATTTGAACCGACAAAATTCCTTGTTTTTTTGCCGGAACTAAGAATTCATGAAAATTTTCTCGCCGATTAAGATATTTTTTAGTTTATTATCACAAGTTCGGACAGATCTTCGTACTATTGTGCTTAAAACTCGGAATCACTGCTTCAAATCGAGAAAAAACAATATTCCCATTGGATTTCCTACTAGTCGCGCTACAAAACACACTGGCATCAGATTTGTCGCGCTTTACAAAGCGACCAGTATGACAGGTCTGCGCTTTTTCCATGGAGATCAAATGAGAGCTGGTTTGTCGCGTGATTGCGTTGCGTTGCGTTGCGTTGCTAGTTGCTTCAGCATGACATCAGCCTGAGAAGGACGAGCCGAAAGATTCCCTTTTCTTTTTTTTCTTCCTACTTTGTTCTTCTGAACTGGCGTACTTCTTTCCCTAAACAGACAGCAAGCACGGTATCAAAATTCTCATGAAGCAAATTCGAGTCTCTCGCGATCCCGTTTCTCAGACTCGCTCATGAATGTTTTTTAATACGAGCAGCAAGAACCGTCGTCGTAGAATCGTTTTTGTTGCTGTTCATGATTGTATTGAACACAATCGAATAGCGAGCCGGCGGCGAAGCATTTTCGTATGCGTTTCGAGGAGTGAGCGATTTTTATCGTCCTTGCCTAAGGTTTCCAGATTTTTTTCAGCACGTATACGGGCCGGACAATGCGGGCAATTTTCTTTAAAAATCTGGCAATATCCGGGCATTCCATTTCTAAATTGACGATCGAACAGCCGGGGAACATCCAGGCAAATATTTTCAAAACTCAGATATTACTCAACAAAAACCAAGATAAAAAAAATTGAAAAAAAAATATTTTCCTCATCAAAATTCATAAACAGATTTTAAATTGTATTTTAGGCTTCAATAAATCCTCTCATGATTATTTTTGCAAAATCTGCTCAAACATGTTTTTTTCGAAGGCTTAATAAAAAAAAATGTCAACAAAATATTTTTTTATGTTCGATTTGCCAAATAATGTGAAAAAATCCGGGCATTTTTCAATGAAATCAGGGCAACCGGGTCGGGCCGGACTGTTCCCAAATTTTGTATCAAATAAACGGGCAAACCCGGATAAAACCGGGCAATCTGGCAACCTTATATATACTATTCATTAATGAAGAGCCGTAATTGGATGTAATTGAAATAACCAATTTTTTTTTCTTTGTTTAGTGAACATAACCCGTATAAGTTCTAAAACTGTTGTCGGTCTCTTAGTTGTGTATTTAATAGGTAGTATGTTCAAGTAGGAGTGCTTAGGTTCTAGGTCTATCTTATAAACTTATAACTATTTAAACTTATTCACTACTACTATTTTAAAGGATATGAAGGAAAGCAGTAGAAAATGAGGAAATAGAAATGAAGGGTAGAAATGGGAGGGGGAAGGTTTTCAGGTAAATCCCAGGTTGTGCGTAAACATTGCCACATTTTTTGTTCCAATAATTTTATTAAAACTGACTTTGGAAGGTTTTTGCTTCCAAAACTTGATTTTTTGTCAACTTCTGTCGTTCACCTTAAGTTTAGATTGGATATGGCGTAATATTAATCAATCTAAACTCCAGTGTGACATCAATCATTGA
>NC_073693.1:358265777-358308943 GCF_029784155.1 Uranotaenia lowii | reverse complement strand
AAAATGACAAAAATGACAAAAATGACAAGAAAATGACAAAATGACAAAAATGACAAAAATGACAAAAATGACAAAAATGACAAAAATGACAAAAATGACAAAAATGACAAAAATGACAAAAATGACAAAAATGACAAAAATGACAAAAATGACAAAAATGACAAAAATGACAAAAATGACAAAAATGACAAAAATGACAAAAATGACAAAAATGACAAAAATGACAAAAATGACAAAAAATGACAAAAATGACAAAAATGACAAAAATGACAAAAATGACAAAAATGACAAAAATGACAAAAATGACAAAAATGACAAAAATGACAAAAATGACAAAAATGACAAAAATGACAAAAATGACAAAAATGACAAAAATGACAAAAATGACAAAAATGACAAAATGACAAAAATGACAAAAATGACAAAAATGACAAAAATGACAAAAATGACAAAAATGACAAAAATGACAAAAATGACAAAAATGACAAAAATGACAAAAATGACAAAAATGACAAAAATGACAAAAATGACAAAAATGACAAAAATGACAAAAATGACAAAAATGACAAAAATGACAAAAATGACAAAAATGACAAAAATGACAAAAATGACAAAAATGACAAAAATGACAAAAATGACAAAAATGACAAAAATGACAAAAATGACAAAATGACAAAAATGACAAAAATGACAAAAATGACAAAAATGACAAAATGACAAAAATGACAAAAATGACAAAAATGACAAAAATGACAAAAATGACAAAAATGACAAAAATGACAAAAATGACAAAAATGACAAAAATGACAAAAATGACAAAAATGACAAAAATGACAAAAATGACAAAAATGACAAAAATGACAAAAATGACAAAAATGACAAAAATGACAAAAATGACAAAAATGACAAAAATGACAAAAATGACAAAAATGACAAAAATGACAAAAATGACAAAAATGACAAAAATGACAAAAATGACAAAAATGACAAAAATGACAAAAATGACAAAAATGACAAAAATGACAAAAATGACAAAAATGACAAAAATGACAAAAATGACAAAAATGACAAAAATGACAAAAATGACAAAAATGACAAAAATGACAAAAATGACAAAAATGACAAAAATGACAAAAATGACAAAAATGACAAAAATGACAAAAATGAAAAAATGACAAAAATGACAAAAATGACAAAAATGACAAAAATGACAAAAATGACAAAAATGACAAAAATGACAAAAATGACAAAAAATGACAAAAATGACAAAAATGACAAAAATGACAAAAATGACAAAAATGACAAAAATGACAAAAATGACAAAAATGACAAAAATGACAAAAATGACAAAAATGACAAAAATGACAAAAATGACAAAAATGACAAAAATGACAAAAATGACAAAAATGACAAAATGACAAAAATGACAAAAATGACAAAAATGACAAAAATGACAAAAATGACAAAAATGACAAAAATGGACAAAAATGACAAAAATGACAAAAATGACAAAAATGACAAAAATGACAAAAATGACAAAAATGACAAAAATGACAAAAATGACAAAAATGACAAAAATGACAAAAATGACAAAAATGACAAAAATGACAAAAATGACAAAAATGACAAAAATGACAAAAATGACAAAAATGACAAAAATGACAAAAATGACAAAAATGACAAAAATGACAAAAATGACAAAAAATGACAAAAATGACAAAAATGACAAAAATGACAAAAATGACAAAAATGACAAAATGACAAAATGACAAAAATGACAAAAATGACAAAAATAACAAAAATAACAAAAATAACAAAAATTACAAAAATTACAAAAATTGCAAAAATTACAAAAATTACAAAATTACAAAAATTACAAAAATTACAAAAATTACAAAAATTACAAAAATTACAAAAATTACAAAAATTACAAAAATTACAAAAATTACAAAAATTACAAAAATTACAAAAATTACAAAAATTACAAAATTTACAAAAATTACAAAAATTACAAAAATTACAAAATTACAAAAATTACAAAAATTACAAAAATTACAAAAATTACAAAAATTACAAAAATTACAAAAATTACAAAAATTACAAAAATTACAAAAATTACAAAATTACAAAAATTACAAAAATTACAAAAATTACAAAAATTACAAAAATTACAAAAATTACAAAAATTACAAAAATTACAAAAATGACAAAAATTACAAAAATTACAAAAATGACAAAAATGACAAAAATAACAAAAATGACAAAAATGACAAAAATGACAAAAATGACAAAAATGACAAAAATGACAAAAATGACAAAAATGACAAAAATGACAAAAATGACAAAAATGACAAAAATGACAAAAATGACAAAAATGACAAAAAATGACAAAAATGACAAAAATGACAAAAATGACAAAAATGACAAAAATGACAAAAATGACAAAAATATGACAAAAAATGACAAAAATGACAAAATGAAAAAATGACAAAAGACAAATGACAAAAATGACAAAAATGACAAAAATGACAAAATGACAAAAATGACAAAATGACAAATGACAAAAATGACAAAAATGACAAAAATGACAAAAATGACAAAAATGACAAAAATGACAAAAATGACAAAATGACAAAAATGACAAAAATGACAAAAATGACAAAAATGACAAAAATGACAAAAATGACAAAAATGACAAAATGACAAATGACAAAAATGACAAAAATGACAAAATGACAAAAATGACAAAAATGACAAAAATGACAAAAATGACAAAAATGACAAAAATGACAAAAATGACAAAAATGACAAAAATGACAAAAATGACAAAAATGACAAAAATGACAAAAATGACAAAAATGACAAAAATGACAAAAATGACAAAAATGACAAAAATGACAAAAATGACAAAATGACAAAAATGACAAAAAATGACAAAAATGACAAAAATGACAAAAATGACAAAAATGACAAAAATGACAAAAATGACAAAAATGACAAAAATGACAAAATGACAAAAATGACAAAAATGACAAAAATGACAAAAATGACAAAAATGACAAAAATGACAAAAATGACAAAAAATGACAAAAATGACAAAAATGACAAAAATGACAAAAATGACAAAAATGACAAAAATGACAAAAATGACAGAAAATGACAAAAATGACAAATAAAAATGACAAAAATGACAAAAATGACAAAAATGACAAAAATGACAAAAATGACAAAAATGACAAAAATGACAAAAATGACAAAAATGACAAAAATGACAAAAATGACAAAAATGACAAAAATGACAAAAATGACAAAAATGACAAAAATGACAAAAATGACAAAAATGACAAAAATGACAAAAATGACAAAAATGACAAAAATGACAAAAATGACAAAAATGACAAAAATGACAAAATGACAAAAATGACAAAAATGACAAAAATGACAAAAATGACAAAAATGACAAAAATGACAAAAATGACAAAAATGACAAAAATGACAAAAATGACAAAAATGACAAAAATGACAAAAATGACAAAAATGACAAAAATGACAAAAATGACAAAAATGACAAAAATGACAAAAATGACAAAAATGACAAAAATGACAAAAATGACAAAAATGACAAAAATGACAAAATGACAAAAATGACAAAAATGACAAAAATGACAAAATGACAAAAATGACAAAAATGACAAAAATGACAAAAATGACAAAAATGACAAAAATGACAAAAATGACAAAAATGACAAAAATGACAAAAATGACAAAAATGACAAAAATGACAAAAATGACAAAAATGACAAAAATGACAAAAATGACAAAAATGACAAAATGACAAAAATGACAAAAATGACAAAAATGACAAAAATGACAAAAATGACAAAAATGACAAAAATGACAAAAATGACAAAAATGACAAAAATGACAAAAATGACAAAAATGACAAAAATGACAAAAAATGACAAAAATGACAAAAATGACAAAAATGACAAAAATGACAAAAATGACAAAAATGACAAAAATGACAAAAATGACAAAAATGACAAAAATGACAAAAATGACAAAAATGACAAAAATGACAAAAATGACAAAAATGACAAAAATGACAAAAATGACAAAAATGACAAAAATGACAAAATGACAAAAATGACAAAAATGACAAAAATGACAAAAATGACAAAAATGACAAAAAATGACAAAAATGACAAAAATGACAAAAATGACAAAAATGACAAAAATGACAAAAATGACAAAAATGACAAAATGACAAAAATGACAAAAATGACAAAAATGACAAAAATGACAAAAAATGACAAAAATGACAAAAATGACAAAAATGACAAAAATGACAAAAAATGACAAAAATGACAAAAATGACAAAAATGACAAAAATGACAAAAATGACAAAAATGACAAAAATGACAAAAATGACAAAAATGACAAAAATGACAAAAATGACAAAAATGACAAAAATGACAAAAATGACAAAAATGACAAAAATGACAAAAATGACAAAAATGACAAAAATGACAAAATGACAAAAATGACAAATGACAAAAATGACAAAAATGACAAAATGACAAAAATGACAAAAATGACAAAAATGACAAAAATGACAAAAATGACAAAATGACAAAATGACAAAAATAACAAAAATGACAAAAATGACAAAAATGACAAAAATGACAAAAATGACAAAAATGACAAAAATGACAAAAATGACAAAAATGACAAAAATGACAAAAATGACAAAAATGACAAAAATGACAAAAATGACAAAAATGACAAAAATGACAAAAATGACAAAAATGACAAAAATGACAAAAATGACAAAAATGACAAAAATGACAAAAATGACAAAAATGAAGAAAATGAAAAAAAAATGAAAAAAATGACAAAAATGACAAAAATTAACAAAAATGACAAAAATGACAAAAATGACAAAAATGACAAAAATGACAAAAATGACAAAAATGACAAAAATGACAAAAATGACAAAAATGACAAAATGACAAAAATGACAAAAATGACAAAAATGACAAAAATGACAAAAATGACAAAAATGACAAAAATGACAAAAATGACAAAAATGACAAAAATGACAAAAATGACAAAAATGACAAAAATGACCAAAATGACAAAAATGACAAAAATGACAAAAATGACAAAAATGACAAAAATGACAAAATGACAAAAATGACAAAAATGACAAAAATGACAAAAATGAAGAAAATGAAAAAAAAATGAAAAAAATGACAAAAATGACAAAATAACAAAAATGACAAAAATGACAAAAATGACAAAAATGACAAAAATGACAAAAATGACAAAAATGACAAAATGACAAAAATGACAAAAATGACAAAAATGACAAAAATGACAAAAATGACAAAAATGACAAAAATGACAAAAATGACAAAAATGACAAAAATGACAAAATGACAAAAATGACAAAAATGACAAAATGACAAAAATGACAAAAATGACAAAAATGACAAAAATGACAAAAATGACAAAAATGACAAAATGACAAAAATGACAAAAATGACAAAAATGACAAAAATGACAAAAATGACAAAATGACAAAAATGACAAAAATGACAAAAATGACAAAAATGACAAAAATGACAAAATTGACAAAATGACAAAAATGACAAAAATGACAAAAATGACAAAAATGACAAAAATGACAAAAATGACAAAAATGACAAAAATGACAAAAATGACAAAAATGACAAAAATGACAAAAATGACAAAAATGACAAAAATGACAAAAATGACAAAAATGACAAAAATGACAAAAAATGACAAAAATGACAAAAGAAACAAAAATGACAAAAATGACAAAAATGACAAAAATGACAAAAATGACAAAAATGACAAAAATGACAAAAATGACAAAAATGACAAAAATGACAAAAATGTCAAAATGACAAAAATGACAAAAATGACAAAAATGACAAAAATGACAAAAATGACAAAAATGACAAAAATGACAAAAATGACAAAAATGACAAAAATGACAAAAATGACAAAAATGACAAAAATGACAAAAATGACAAAAATGACAAAAATGACAAAATGACAAAAATGACAAAAATGACAAAAATGACAAAAATGACAAAAATGACAAAAATGACAAAAATGACAAAAATGACAAAAATGACAAAAATAACAAAAATAACAAAAATAACAAAAATTACAAAAATTACAAAAATTACAAAAATTGCAAAAATTGCAAAAATTACAAAAATTACAAAAATTACAAAAATTACAAAAATTACAAAAATTACAAAAATGTACAAAAATTACAAAAATTACAAAAATTACAAAATTACAAAAATTACAAAAATTACAAAAATTACAAAAATTACAAAAATTACAAAAATTACAAAAATTACAAAAATTACAAAAATTACAAAAATTACAAAAATTACAAAAATTACAATAAATTACAAAAATTACAAAAATTACAAAAATTACAAAAATTACAAAAATGACAAAAATGACAAAAATGACAAAAATGACATTAGAAAGGTGAGAAAAATTTCAAAATATTACAAGTTTTTCATTTTTAAAAAAATATCAAGAATTTGAATAACATAATTCAAAATCCTCTTTTTACCATGTTTTGTTGACTTTCCGGGATTTCCATCCTAGCGATGATTTGTCCCTTTATTTTTTTATCAGTCATCAACAACTATCACACCTTGGTGGTTTCAAATTTTGAACGTTATTGTTAGTTTTCCACCAACAATCAATAATGGTGGAAAACCGAATAAGACGAGCCCATCTCGTTCGTTGTCTCTATCAAGTATAATGGCAGCTCCAGCTGGAAAATGAGCATTTTAAAAGATTCACTGAAATCATAAGCTAACGGTTTGTTCGGGGGATGAGGAGAGCTGTGATGATTTCTTTGAGGCTCCATCAAGATCGGCCGAGAAGGAAAATGGTTAAATTACCATATTGGTGGTGGCAAAAGGTTTCGAAAATCGTTCGAGTAGAAGAGGAGAAAATTTCATCCCTCCTTCCCTGTCTGGTATGCTTCATCTAAGCAAGGCAGAGTCAGAAGGTCGGTCTGTCTAATAATGCTATCAAGTGAAAAACAATCTTTGTGCTCATTTCCTCCGCAGATCCAGCATTTCTAAAAAAAAAGGAAGAAGCTGTATAGTGGTTAGAAATATCGTATCATTTCCCGGGGCGCGCCATTTTTCGCCAGCATTTCCAGCAGATGGGTTGAAATGTTCCATGAGGAAGAATGCCGCCGCTTGATATCAGATATCAGATGTTTCCCGAGACGTTAGTCCCGGGAATCATTGGCAGCATTACCCACCCTGTTAGATAACAGTTAGTACCAAGCTAGAAGAGGGAGTCCGGAGGAAGAAGTTTGGGGAATTGGGAATCAATTTGGTGCGTTACTGATAATGCTGGCGGAAAAATGGCTGCTTTCATGGTGGTGATTCCATTACGTTAATTTTTCGGCAACCCAAATTGGTTCAACGAACTCGGTTTACAGTGGGGAGTGATTTTGGGTCTACTTATCTTCATACATATCAATATCAGCCTCGTAGCGACAATGCTACGACAATTCTGCAATGATTAAAACATTCTTGCTTCCTCACGTGAATTTTTTTTTTCAAGTTCGAACAATGATAGAGATAAATCAGATAATTTAAAAAAATCACTACATAAAAGTTAAAATATTTTTTTTTAACCTTAATACATTTTTTGTTCATTCGCACAAAAAATCACTTAAGCGCTTGTCGCCAAAATAGAAAAAAAAAATTAAGAAAAAAGAAGATATTTTAAATGTACTTGATCCTGAAAACTGTTTTAAGAGTGTTCTTTATGAAAAATTCCAGGTAAGAGGTTAAAATCCCCTTCCCTTCTCCACCCATTGGGATTTTATTTCAGTAAAAATATAAATTTTTTGAATCTCTAAGAAAATTTAGGGCGCATAATTATTGCATAAAAAATGGATATAATTTAAAAGGGAATCTCAATTCAATTGGATATGTATTCCGTGACCGAAATTCGATCTCTGCCAAAAAGTGTACTACCATTAAATCGGGTGAAATGGCACCATTTTCGTACTATTACAGACATATTTTAGTAGCCGCCATTTTTATCAACTTTTATTCATAGAAATACTGATGGCAATGCTTAATTAAGAAGAGTTTTTCTGTCCATAGTGCCATTGCGGGGTAGAACGTCAACGAACATATTTTAATAAATTTGAAGATTTGCGAAGTTCTAAGTGAATTCTTTTCATGCAAATATGTTCTTAGAATCAATAGGGTAAATGATCTTGAGCGGAACTCTTTGAAATCTGATTTTGAGCGGAACCATGTACTTTTCTGAAGATCTAGCCAATGGTTATTTATGAATCTTATCGAAATGTTGGAAAAACACTTTTTAAGATCTTTTCATACAAGCTTTGTCATTTTTGCTAAAATTTATGAAGTGAAATAATGTTATTAGAAACTTTAAAAACATACGTATTTCTGCAGCAATTTTCACCAATCTATGTTGACTTTGAACGTCAATTTGTGTAGCCCTTGACCGTTATGAGCTGATTCTTAATGACTAAAATGGTAGAAAAATTCATTAAAAAAGCATTATTCGGATTTTAGTAAAAAAAAATCTATCCAAATATCAATCAACCGCGAAGTTTTTAAAAGAAAAATATGATCTTGAGTGGAACCATCTTTGATCTTTAGCGGAACTACTAGCTTCCAAAATAAACCGCTAGGTGCGCTGCCTTATGTCTTATATCTCACACGCGGTTTTTTCCCTTAAATGGATGCAGCTCCATTAAATTTCTCTTATTACATCAGCTTTAGGGACAGAAAATATGCAAAATAAGGTTCGAATATAACCAAAAATAACTTTTATTGGTGTCATAGCGTACCAAACCAGGCCCACAAAAAGTTTAATTCTTTGGGTTAAAAAAACTATTTTTTGATTCTTTCTTTCAGAGGGATGACGGGAAAAATGAGAAAGACTTTAATACAATTTTTCGGTATAATTTGAGAATCAAGCCAATAGAGAAAAGCCATTATTTCAGAATAAGAATCAATCTACTTTGCCATTACTATTCCAACTTTAAGAAGCATTTTTCATTTAAAGAGGTTGTTCTTGATGTTGAAATTCCAACTGAAAACGATACACTATCTAATATAATAAAATTCCAATTATTTTTAACACAAATTTCTTCAGATCTACAAAGTGCAGCAAAGAACACCGCCACCGAGTAAGCTTTTTAATAATGTTTAACGATTCAATCGGTGGCCTGGTATTGAAAACCTATCCGATTCCCTAGTGTCTGATGATGATGTCTAGTCTCGAACTCAAACTCATGGTAATCGGTTTGAAAAATTATTGTTTTATCAATTGAGCTAAATACTGAATGTTTCCATAATTTTTAAATAGAAAGACATTTTAACGTGACTCATTAGAAACCAGTGTTTGGCATTAAAACGCCATTCGCTAATTTGCCTGCATCGTTTTTGCATATCAAAGGGGTTATAAAATTCATTTCGTCCGTAATTCATCATCCTTAATGGTTCGTAATTGCGCAAAGCGCGGGAAGGGACATGGAATGGTAGCATTTCGATCAGGTTGGTACTGTCAATGTTTCCAGATAAAATATCAAAAATAAATACACGCCGGAGGAGTAATATACGAGATCCGATTGGTTCGATTTTCAGGATTCCGCATCGATCGTCGTAAGGGGGAAGCCGTTGTGGTTCGTTCCAGGGTAAGTTCGGCAGTGCATATCGCAGGAAACGTTTCTGGACACATTCTATTATCTTCATACCGCCTATGGATGAAGGTGCCCAAATTTGGATATTATACTCCAAAACAGAACGAACCAGTGAACAGTAAAGTACTTTTAGAGTGGTGGTATCACTGAATCCTTTTGTGTGGCGTATGATGAATCCTAGCACTGTTTTAGCTTCAGCCACAGTCAAAGCTAAGTGATCCTTAAACGTGAGCGATTTGTCCAGAATCACGCCAAGATCCCTCATAGATTCAACCTTCTCAAGCACAAAATCACCCGCTTCGTAACTATGCATTATCTCTGTTCTGCTCCTGGAGAAAGTCAAGATTTTACATTTTCCTAGATTCATCTCCATTGCATTTACTCGGCACCAAATCAAAAGTTTATCGAGGTCTTGTTGAAGTGAAACACAGTCTTCATAATCTGTGATGGTGCGATACAACTTTAAATCGTCGGCGTAGAATATTATTTCCGAATCGATCAGTACGCAAAGGTCGGTCATATAGAGATTAAATAGCAATGGGCCCAAGTGACTTCCTTGGGGAACTCCAGAAGGACCGGCGAAAGTTGTGGATTTGATGTGACCCTGTCTGACGAATGCGGTTCTGTCTTGAAGGTATGACTGTAGCCATATGATCAGCCATTTGGGGAATCCGATAGTGTCAAGCTTATCAATAAGTAGTTTGTGCGGGAGCCGATCGAACGCTTTGGCGAAATCCACATAAATTGTGTCGACTTGTTTCTTATCGGATAGAGATCTACTAATGAACGGAGCATACACCATCAAGTAAGTTAGTGTTGATCTCTTTTTACGGAAACCATGTTGGCATTCCGAAATGATATGTGATGAAACTGTACTCATTTTATTGAAGATTAACAATTCAAATACCTTTGCTAAACAGTTCAGAATTTATATGCCTCGATAGTTTTCAACAAGATGAATATTACCAGATTTTTGAATAGGTGAGATAGCTGCAGGTTTCCAGTGAATGGGTACAGTAGAAGTTTCCAATGACTTGTTAAACAGCATGCTCACTGGAAGTGCTAGGGATTCGCAGCATCTTTCGATGAATAGTATCCAGGATATCCAGGAGTGCTTTCTTAACTTCGTTTGGAGAAACCCTGAATTCAGGAATACTTATATCAAACGAGTCAACCGAATTCAAATGTTCGTTGGAGTTGTTTACTTCCTTGTGGCATACAAAAGTGTATTTAAAATAATCAGTACAAAGTTGAACTGCTTCTTGGGCGTTATTGGAAGTGCGATTCTGATAAGTTCTGATGTAGTTTGTTTATCCGTAAGCTCTCCCAAAATTAAGTTAAAAAATAAATAAACTAACAAAAATGTAGCGGACTAATTAGCGAATAGCGTTTTAATGCCGACCTCTGTTAGAAACTGGAATTTATTATAAACTTTATTCTATGAATGCGTTGTATAGAACAAGGTTGCCGAAATCACAGAAAAATATAAAATTTCACCGAATTTTGAGCAAATTTTTATCTCAGATTTCTCATTATTTTTTAATTTTGAACGGATTTCCAAAATTGTATATTTTTTGGTCAATATAAAATTAAGGTTTCTTACTTTGAATTAGAAATGTTTCATAAGATTTTCAATGTAAACTTGTTTTTCCCAACTAAAATATAAAAAAAAGACCCAATTTATCATGAACTTTTAATTAAATTAAAGGTATTAGCAGCACAGAAATCCATCACGGAATTTAGAGAAAAGCACATAAAATTCGATTTTTTTCTCAAAAACACTTTGATTTAGAGAGCATTGTACAGTTTTATTTGCAACATCTGTAATTAAAGGCATCTTCTGTTGTATTACTGACTTTGTAGTTACCCTAAACACGCACATTCAAATAATTTATCAAATAAACTAATGAATTTATTTTTTGGGATAAAAGTAATTTTAAAATTTAAGTTTAGAGAACCGATTCTTTCGAAATAAGTTACAGTGAATCAAAGTGAAAAATGGATATATTTTTTGAAGTGAGAAATAAATTTGAACGGATATTTTGAGAACAACTTTGGAAGGCTAAGTTTCTATTATTTACGAAAAAACATTAATTTTTGAACTTTTAAATCTTAAAAGATGAAATTTAGTTGAAGTTTTCACAGTTACATGAAGATTTGGAAAGAGAGCTATTCAAGATGTTGGCAGTACCAAATGGTTCCGCTCAAGATCAGAATTCTTTCTTGAGTAAAACAGCTTTAGAGTTATTAGGATTAATTCTAAAATATTCTACAAATCATCATTAGAAAGCAGAAACCAAGATCTATCCGCTGAACAAAAAAAATCATTCGAATAAAACCGCTTGGTCAACTGTTCCGAGTTGCGTCGAATTGAGCCAATTAGTTCCGTTCAAGATCATTTACCCTACCTAGTAATTTTAATAAAAATGATAACCAGATATTCAATTGAACACGAATAACAATCAAATTACATTTTCTGGTGGCTATCCATCACTTATGTTGTAAAAAGTGAGCAAATTAAATAGGCCAAGATGATTGCTTAAAACATCCTCACCATTGGTGTTATTGGTTTTTCAAAGTATATTTTCGAATGATAAATTGATGAAAATCTGCGGTAAATTGTTATTTTATATTAAACTAAACATTATAAATTTAAAATTTCCGATCGAAACGCCCTCATTAATTTTGGTCAAATCGCCTTCCTCGCAGTAGAAATATTTGTTTGAAACCGACACAACTCCAAATAAAGTCAAATATTTCAAAAAAAAAAAAAAATCATTTTTATAATTGAGAAATGTTAACAAACCACTTATTTTCATGTGTAGATAATCTTGGATTTTTTTTTTCTTTTTTTCCGAATTTGATTGCAGAATTAATTTATTTTCCCTGTGAACATTGTGTAGTTTTCGAGGCGTGTAACCTGCTTCTAAGGTAGCATGCTACAGGTTTAGTATCGTCACCTTGAAAAGGGTATTATCCCCCAGATCGAACGAATAGCCACAATAGTTGATCACTTATAGCAGAACACTGCACAACATGCAACAACAGAACCCATCGTCGACTGATATCAGTTGTAAACCAATCGACAACTGATACCTAGTGTACTGCATGTGGGTCCGAGTACACTATTATGGTCCAGCGTAGAGAGCAGACTCCAATACAAGATCACCATCTGAACAATCATAATCGGAAGAATACTAACCTATACAACTTGGCCGATAAGATCATCTCTGAGTGACAAGAGTGTGCAGTTTTATACTTTTGCACTTCATCACGACAAATAAAACATCGCATCATGTACTTCACTCCCCTCTACTCAAATATAATCTAAATTGGCAAATGCGATCAACTCTGAGTGACAAGAGTGTGCACTATAAATTTTTGGCACATTATCATGGCAAATGAAATCATCGCATCATCTACTCCACTCCACTCCACTCAGATGTATTGCAAGTTCTTACTCTCAAAATTATGCGAACAATGGGTGGTGAATACGGTTGCTATAATGCACCTAATAAAACCGTTTGCACAATTCAACCGCCTTAACAGTTGCAAGTTCAGCGTAAAGGAAGCGTTGTGAAATTGTGAGAATCACAATTGTCTTTTTTTTTTTATTGTTGGCCGCTTCACTTTGCAACGTGAGGAGATATAATATTGAAATCTCGTGCATTTGCTAAAAGTTATTCTAATTGCAGTGATATCATAGTGATACATTGGATGCATGATAAAACCATCCTACACAGCAAGAAAAAATCGTGTAATTTTAGACCGAAAACGATGCACGAAAACGGAACATCGATTTTGATGTAAAATTCTATCACGATGTATCTTTTTCAAGAATGTAATTTTTGAGGCGTGTAAATTTAGATCGAAAACAATGCACGAAATCGGACGACGAATATTTATATATATTGTATATTTTAAGATTTATTCTCGTAAATATTAGAAATCTTTGCTAAATATTCAGGTTTTGCTGTTGTCTATGAATGAATACGCTGCTTTTAAAATTTTAATTTCGCATATATTTCCAAAAAAAACCTAAAAGATATACACCATCACGCACAGCGTCAGACTGGTATTTTTGTTTCATCCGATGATTACCAGTACGGTGATGTTGAACAGATGGCCGTCACCAGGATCCTCGATTCGTCCTAAAACACCATTATTTTTCGGTCCGCGTCACCTCCGCCTGACGGAAATTTCTCCGAAAAATCACTGCCACTGCGAAAAATCTGATCTTGCTGCAATGGAGAGAAAATTGATTAATTCCAACAGCATTTTCAATATGAAATTATTTTGAACCTACCAGCTTTTGAAGGATTATGGAAATGCTAGAGCTACGCCTACGACTCGTTTTCGAATAATTTTCTTACTTGTTTACTTTGTATCCGACGCGCGTCACACAAGTTGCACATTTTCATTTAATTTTAAATCAAACATACAATTTTACACTGTTTGTGATATAAAATTCATTGACCGCTTGATTTTTACATCACGGAATGTAAAATTATAGCAAAACAATGTATTTTTATTCACTTTTTGAAAAAAGACTAAAATTACATCAAAAGGAGTTGAAATTTACATCGTCTTCGATTTACACTTGTAAAAAATTAGACTACTCGTGTTTTAGATTCCGTATACTTTTAGAAATTTTTTGCTGTGTATAGAAATTGCATGATAAATCGGTGTAATAATTTGTGCATGACACTGATCATTCTGAGGTAAAACCTCCAATAGTAAGTCCACGCCATAATTTTAATATCTTTTGTTCATAGTAGATTAAAATTCTTGGCGATATACAGCATGCGTATGATGGAGTAGGTGCCAAAAGGGGATAAAAGAAGATCGGTAAGATCCTCAGCTAAATGTAAAAGTTTGCCAAAAATAAGCGTTATCTTAATGCTGGCTTTTTGATCCGCGTGAAACAGGCCTATTTATTTCACCCATGATGCATTCGTGAAATGTGGTTAGTCAGAAGCCATGTTGGAGTATACCTTGCGGACCGGCTCAGTCGTGGACTGAGATGTTCTATTCTTCTGGTGGTACCACCTATGCTGAGCGCCGAAGGGATACACCATGACAGACTTTACACACGCCACACATTAGATAAGTACTAAAAACCATTAATCTTAAGTACTAACAAAGGGGGGGAAAATGAATAAATCCAAGCCACTAAAATAACCTAATATTCTTTTTGTGATATTGAGGCATTTCTTTCTGATCTGGGGTTGAGTCGGGATTAGTTTTGCGTATTGTTCTTTTGCTCTGAGTCGCGAACCTTAGCGACTGTCTGGGGTAAGGCTACTTATCTCCTCCGGTCGTACTTAATTTTGTTATAAATTTTTATCATGCAGCTGAGCTACTCAGCCGGTTGACAGGCGTTTTGATTCAATGCATGTTTTGGATTATCATTTGCCTAAAATTGCTTTGCATTTTTTTTCTTTAAAAATCCGGGTAAGCCCATTTATAACAAGACAATTTTGAACGCTTACTTTTTAGGATGAAATATTTTAACTGACTGCGATAAAATATTCAGAGCTTGGAGATTAAAACTTTTAAATCTGCGCTTGAAATTTCTAATTTATATTTATCTGTTTCTTATTGACTTTTCAAGAGACTTCTGTTTACAAAAAAGAGACTTAATTTCCCTATCTTTTCTTTGTCAGTATAAGCTTCTGATGATGAACTGAACATGTTGTATTATAAATTTGTAAGTAAACATCGAACATGATCTTTTAAGCCTTTTTTTGATAACTGGAAAAATTTTATCTTTCACTTTGATTACTGGAACTGGAAATTTAAAATATATCCCTCTTTTAATTAAGATCAATTAAAAATTCAATCATCAATTCTCAATGATCAAATGATCAATAATTTAAAATTTGATTAAGTTCGAAATTTTAATAAAAAAATATTGACTTTAAATCTGTAAACTAGACAGCTCTAAAATTTACTTTCAAGCAGGTTTCTAATTCAGAGTAACAAACATTTCTTTAAATAATTTTGATTCTGATTAATTTAAGACCGAAACAGTAATTTTTTTTAAGTTTTTGTAATGGTCATATGTAGGAAAATTATTTTAGAAATCTATATCCTTATTTATTCAGCATTTTTGGTATTGTCTTTCTTTTTAGCTGAATTTGAGTTTGGAAAAAGTACACCCTTACCTCTTTCCTTGAGAATAATGGTATTAAAGCCAACACCATTGAAAACTCAAGTAAATTTAGTAAAAAATGGCTCATAAGTTTACAATCAAAGTTTTTCAGAACTTTACACAATCCATATTTAAAAAATAACGAACGCTTAAAAAACAAGGCGTAAGGCTCTGAATTCTTGTACATCTGTTGAAACGCATACTTTTATACGATATTTCAAGCTGAGTTTATGTTTTTTTTCAATAGCTCATCTTTTGACATAAAAAACAGGTGTCCACTTTCTTTCGTGAACACTCCTTACATACGAATGAATTAGGATTGGTCGAGGTAGGCATTGACTTGATGGCAGCTTTTTTTTCATCCATCCGAAAAAGTCGTGTATGT
Organism: Uranotaenia lowii; assembly: GCF_029784155.1. Classification (NCBI taxonomy): domain Eukaryota; kingdom Metazoa; phylum Arthropoda; class Insecta; order Diptera; family Culicidae; genus Uranotaenia; species Uranotaenia lowii. The sequence goes on along the minus strand of NC_073693.1, from coordinate 358,292,638 downwards.
TAAATTGTTTAAAAAAGTACAAATTGTTAAAAAAAATTCTCGTGGCTCGTGGATGTGTCGTTAGGAAATGACAAAATAGCAAGTGTTTTTGACCACATGACGAGACCATAGAAGAAAAATAAAGGAATTGTGAGATTTTCATTTCCATTTGCGGTTATCAGAGGAAAATTTGCTCATTGAAACTTTCCAAGAATAGGAAGAATAAGTTTGTGATCAAGAATAAAAATGCATGTTGAGCATGTTACACTTTGAAGGCAGCTAAGAAATAAGTTTCTAAAGGGATGTGGAGTTATTTGTGATTTTGTAACAATTGAGCAAACGCGCTACAATTGTTCTGATCGGGAATGATGAGCTAGACGTCACTCAGTGCTCTGGGTAATAAAATTTTCAATTTTTTGTTCAAGAGCAAGTTCACTGTTGTTGGGAAAAAGTGGTAGAAATTTAGACATTTTGAAAATTTTACCATGCACAAATGTTTTCAAGATCTTTGGGCGTTGTATATTTTTACAGCATCGTTTCTTTTTCTGCTGTATGTGATAGACATATGGCTATTTTTGCATGCGAAACTACAACACGTGTTGTTAAAAAACTTGATGGCCACAGATCTTGAAAATGTTTTTGCATGGCAAATTTTCGAAATGTGCCAAAGATGACAAAATTTCTACCACTTTTTTCCAACACCAGTGAACTTGCTCTAAGGGGTTACATCAGCTCATAAGTGGTGGAAGCACGATTGGTGATTAATAATTAGTGACCTAAATTTAGGTTGCTTGATTTTTTTCAGTACGTATCACGGCAGGATATATCCGAAGTATTTTATCTTAAATCCTGGCAAAATTCGGACATTTGATTTCAAAATTATGAACCATTAATCCGGGCAATATCCGGGCCAAACTCGAAATTACTCAACACAAATTAAGAAAAAGAAACTTGAAGTAAAATTTTCTTCATCATAACTCACAGCCGTTCCTAAATCGTTTTAAATCGGTTGGACGCATAAAAAAAGTTTTTACAATAAAATTTGTTTTTTTATTTTTTTTTGTTTGAGCAACTAAAGTTAATAAATCCGGGAAAAAATCCGGTTTTTTTTTTCAATGAAATCCGGGCAACCGGACCGAACAGGACTTTTGTAAAATTTTGTATTAAATATCAGGCAAACCCGGATAAAACTAGGCAATCTGGCAACCTTAACCCAAATAAATACATTCTAATGAATTATTTTTTCTAAATAAAATAAAAATCGATTCAGTTCTCATAGCTTTTGAAAATTTCTCTAGCCAGTGTCTTCTTTCTTCCAACTCAGATCAATAGTTGAACTACTGCACCAACTAACCGAGTTCCCCAATGACATCACCATCAGCAAATAATCATCGGAAAAGTGGTGTAGTTCGTTCATTTAAATTTCCTTCCTCTCTGTTTCCTCCTTCTGCTGACCCAACTTTGCAACATCCTCCACTCACAAAGTTCGATTGGTCGAACTTCGTTCAATACTCAGTGTGTGTTCACATTTCCAAATTCCGGTTGCATTCGCTCAACTAAACCATCCGGTGGCCTTGGGAAATCACCCGTATTGGAGGAAAAACCACCCTCACACTTTTCTGGTCTCTGGCTCTGGTCCCCCAAATTCCTACACATTGTTTCCAAACTGACACCCCAAAGAGTCTCCTAATAATCGAAAATTTCAGTCAACTTTTGCATCCAACCGGTCCTTTCTCCCAGAAGCAGTGGATTCAAATGAAGGAGTCCAGGATTGGGATGCATATTGTAGGAACTTTGCCACCCACACCTCACACAGAAAAAATCGAATGGACACAGAATGAATCGACTGAAGCTTCGAAGAAGAAACCTTCAAGTGTTGTTGCTAGTTGTGCCGGACGGACTTTCGGTTTTCGAATTTTTCTCTTACGTATTTTTCATCTTCAATTTGCGAAGTTTTGAGCCTGTAGTTGCAAAAGTGACCGCTTTTTGTAGTGAAGCGATTCGGAATCAACGGGAGTGTAGATCAAAGCTAGGCTGTAGACAATTTAAATTTTCAGGGTCTTCCCTTTGAACATTAGTTAATTAATCTGTGAGCCAATGCCTCCTAACTTTTCGCAGAATATGTTTCATAGAAAATCGTTATAGAAAACAAAATAAGGACAACTACCTCGATATTAAACATTTAAAAAAAATTGATTGATTGAAAGTTTAAAACTTATGAAATTTTTGAAAATTGTCAAAATTTGTCAAAATTCTCAAAATTGTCAAAATTGTCAAAATTGTCAAAATTGTCAAAATTGTCAAAATTGTCAAAATTGTCAAAATTGTCAAAATTGTCAAAATTGTCAAAATTGTCAAAATTGTCAAAATTGTCAAAATTGTCAAAATTGTCAAAATTGTCAAAATTGTCAAAATTGTCAAAATTGTCAAAATTGTCAAAATTGTCAAAATTGTCAAAATTGTCAAAATTGTCAAAATTGTCAAAATTGTCAAAATTGTCAAAATTGTCAAAATTGTCAAAATTGTCAAAATTGTCAAAATTGTCAAAATTGTCAAAATTGTCAAAATTGTCAAAATTGTCAAAATTGTCATAATTGTCAAAATTGTCAAAATTGTCAAAATTGTCAAAATTGTCGAAATTGTCAAAATTGTCAAAATTGTCAAAATTGTCAAAATTGTCAAAATTGTCAAAATTGTCAAAATTGTCAAAATTGTCAAAATTGTCAAAATTGTCAAAATTGTCAAAATTGTCAAAATTGTCAAAATTGTCAAAATTGTCAAAATTGTCAAAATTGTCAAAATTGTCAAAATTGTCAAAATTGTCAAAATTATCAAAATTGTCAAAATTGTCAAAATTGTCAAAATTGTCAAAATTGTCAAAATTGTCAAAATTGTCAGAATTTTCAAAATTTTCAATTCAAACAGAGAAGAAGATGAAAAAGAAGAAAAGGGAGAAGAAGAAGAAGAAGAAGAAGAAGAAGAAAAGGAAGAATCAGAAAAAGGTGTGTTTTTGGAAGCATTTTTTCTGTCTTTCAGTTTTGATCGAATTCTCAGGGGTTCCACACTGGAAATCAGTGAAGGGAAACTGGTCGGCTGCCTACAAGAAGGTAGTTTATTAAAAGTTTTGCTGTCATCGAAGTGATTCATGGAAACGTTTGGCCACATTCCCACATCCGGCCTGTCTGCCTGACCTGACCTGATGAGTTTTTCAGGGCTTTTAGGTCGGTCGTCTGGCAGCAGAATTTGGTCAAGAATAAGGAAAAAATGATAAATTTCCCTCCCGGCTAAAGATCACTGGGTTGCAAATTGGAAAATTGTACCTACTGGTAGGAACGATGTGTGGCCGATCGGAATGGAAAGGAAGAAAGTTGTGTCCAGGAACCGGAAACCGGTAACGCAAAAACTGTGAAATGGTTGGACCGAAATGGCTAGCCAAAGTAGTGGTACATGTTCCCTGGAAGTTCACCCCATAATAAATTCAATCGACCGTCAACTGTGCCCAATGAATGGTCGTGTGGCTTTGCTCTTTCCATTCATGTGTGGGGTTTTGATCCTGAGCTGGGGAAAAAGGGATTCGGAGAAAACGAAGAGGTTGGAGGAAACAGGAAAGAGGTGTTTCAAATCGATTCCTTTCTAGCTGAAAATTGGCAAACCAAACCGCAATTGTACAACCCAAATTGAGCTCATGTTGTACTTACTCTTTTAGGCTTTGGAAAGCACAAGGAACAAGAAGGTCTGATCCATACGCTCCATGAATAGCTTGGACTCTCATGCTGAAGAACTGGTTCAGATTTCTGGGAACAAGTTGGTACCTTGGAAAACCGTGTCTTGAGTCTTGGTGTCATGGATTGGAACATTTGGCCGAAATGTTCCCTCGCCTAGTGAATCAATGAGCGAGTGAGCAAGTACAGTTGACACTTTCGTATGCAGATGATGATTGGAATGTTCGAAACCATACCGTTTGTTGGCAGATGCAAGTTCTGGGAACACATCGTCGTTCTGTTTGTCAAATCAGCTCTAAGCTTTCGTTCATGAGCAAACTTCTAGTACCATCAAACGGATTTTCCGAAATTTATTTCAGCAAAACATAACACAGCATGTTTTCATTAAAAATAATGTTGATGTTTTTGTAACGAAGTAAACCATGACTTTTTGGCGACGCACGCGTTAAGGCAGCCACACAATACCGCGTCAGACGTCGCGTCGCGTCAGCTGTCAACGCCTTCGTTGTGTACTAAAACGCTGACGCGACGCACCCGACGATTTTTGCATCACAATGCTGCGTCGAGAATCATAGCAACCAAAAGTTTGTTTTGATTTGTTTATTTCGTTCCGTTGATTTGTGTATTTCATTTGTTGTCGCGAAAGAAGTCCCAATTAAATTTTCCACGGAATTCAAGCTGCTGGGAGGACGGTTGCGGCCTCACAGAAGCAAAATTCGCCCTGCAAAATTTAAACAACATCAAACGATACAACAGGTAGGAGATTTAAAACAATACAGAAATATTTAAACAGACATATTAATAATGATTTCATGTCTGTTTCAGGGTATGCTACATCGTAGGAATTGACCTCCAGTTAATTTGCCTTCAGAAGACAATTGGTTGCGGAAACGATCTGAATCGGTCGACAGTCGAAGCTGTGGAACGGCCCAGATCAGTTCAACTACTGCACGGGGTTGACTAAAAAGTGGAAGTAGCGGTCAGATTGGCATAAATGTTAGATTAATGTAATTTTAAATGTAAATATAGTTATAAATGTATTGGCTTTAAATGATTGTTGAAAGATAAACTACAAATCCGAAAATCCATTTGTACAACACTAATATTTTCATGTGACGGATTCATATCATTATGATTAATCATTTGAATATAAATTTAAATGGTTTGAAAATAATTTGAAAAAAAAAAATTGACGAATATTTCATTATTTAGTCTATTTGTGTCAAACTTTGACAAAAAAACATAAAAAAGGAACTGTTAAAATCCTGCTGACGCGCAAGAATTTTGATTTTGTTTCTGAACCAAAACGTCGACGCTGAAGAACGCTGCTGTTTAGAACAAGTTTTGCGTTTTAGTACAATGCTTTTACTGACGCGACGCACCATTGTGGTGGCTCAAATGGATAATAACATCCCCAAAATCAAATGTCAACGCGACGCTGACACGACGCGACGCCCGACGGGCTATTGTGGGGCCGCCTTTATTCTTTTCCTCCATCAAAAGTTTTATTGAAATTTAAGTAAAACTAGCAATTTAAAAAAAGAACGGATTCATTTAGTTTTAATTTGTTTGGTCTTATTTCAGAGATAACCTTTGAAAATAGATATACATTCGTTAAATAAATTTGTGCAATTTTTCATATCGCTTTCAAAACTTGTTAATTGAGTGCAGGAAGGTATTTTTTTATTATTGTAGCGACTCGTCACACTCCCACACACCAAAAATCTCGATTGAGCCCCTGGTTATGGACGCTACTGTTCTCAGCACCTCTGGCAGCAATTGAACAAAGAAATATTAAATATTAAAAACGCGAGCAAAATTTTACTCATGCTGAGAACTCAAAGTGTTAGTAATCTAGTGCGAGTGAATGTGATGATACTAATTTAACTAACTTACAACTATGAATCTCAATGGAAAGAGATTTCCTTTTAAAAATTCTTAAGACTAGCTTTACTCGACTTGTTTTATCGACTAAGTTTTTCTTTAAATATTTGAAGCAATTTTATTTTGAAAGTTGGGCGACTATTTATTTCTTTTAATTCATTGGGTAAGTTGTTGTATTTTCTCGATCTTATGAAGGAAATTCTTCTCTGTTCTAAAGTAGTTATCGACCGACAACGTTGCAAATAATTCAAACCGCGGGTGTTGTGTGTTCTTACTCCAGTAGTTAAGGTCAGGTTTTGGATGGTGTTTGATGAGTGCAGATTATCGAAAGATCCACTGAAGGTAAAAGTTTATTAGAACTGGAAGAGTAAATGAGTTTAGTTGGATATAGCATGGGAAGCCTGTAAATATTTTTCAAACACCTGTTTTGCAGAGTTTTTGTAAATGTGATCGAGATGCTTTTCCCCAAATTGATATGAGATAGTGTAATACTGAGTGGATGAATGCATGGTAAAATTTCAACAGAACATGTTGAGGAACAAAGTGTTTAATCTCCAGAGCATTCCACAGAGAGGTGAAATTCTTTTTTCTAAATTTTCTAAAATTCTAGTTTTAGCGTAATTTAATGTGAGTAAATTGCTGTTGAAATATGTTGATAGCAGCTTTAAATCATTCTCCAAGTAATCTATAATAGAACTTGCAGATTTCCCTGAATAGATCAGTGCTGTATCATCAGCGAAAAGCCTAGCTGTGCCAAATTGTGGAAGATTACTTATGTCATTTATATAAAGCCCAATAATATAATATAATATAATATAATATAATATAATATAATATAATATAATATAATATAATATAATATAATATAATATAATATAATATAATATAATATAATATAATATAATATAATATAATATAATATAATATAATATAATATAATATAATATAATATAATATAATATAATATAATATAATATAATATAATATAATATAATATAATATAATATAATATAATATAATGGCCCAATGTGTGCCTTGTGGAACGCCTATGCTTACATATATTCCTAAGTTCACTATTTACTCCTTCAACTACAACAAATTGTTTTCTGTTTTCGAGATAACTTCTGATAATATCGTAAGCTATTCCTCTAAATCTATATTTGTTTGTTTGAGAATTGCAGTTATTGAATCAGTGAAATAATAACATTTTAATTCGAATAACAAAACTCTAGAGGTTTGAAGTCGTTATTTTGAGTATTATAAAAGTTATGGCCCGTCGAAGATGAAAAATAGGTTTTGAAATTCTTTGTTCATTTATATACGGTTTAGCTAATTTCTTCAAAACCTTGTTAGTTGGGTGCAGGAAGGTGTTTGTGATTGATTGAGATTAAGAAATTTATAAGAATTTGAAAATCTGACACAATAACAGCAAATTTTCAAAAACTACTTTTTTCAAAAAAATAAACAAATAAGATTTTTGCAATTTTCTGCATACTTTGTTTGATATCTCACACATACATTAAAATATCGTAATATAAATACCATGAGCTAATTTCTTTTAATCTCTAGAATTTTTTTTGTGAACACTTTACTCAAAAATATCCACGCGTTTTCGAGATATTTGGATTTTAATTAGTGTTGTTTTAAAACAACACTATGCATTAAAGCATGGGTGGCCAACATATTCAACAGGCGGGCCAAATTTCAGAAATGAGATGAGTCCAGTCCGACTCAAATGATTTCTGGAACAATAACTAAGAAACTGATAAAAACCAAAATATAAGTACCTACTTGTTCTAATCGCTGAAACACAAAACAAATACTAATTTAGTTGATATTGTGCATTAATACTTAGCTCTCGTGGTGCAACTTCGAATTACTTTAAGAAATTTTTAGAAATTAGTTTAAAATTGGAAATCCGGAAAAATTAAAATAATAAATATGAAAGAAAAATTTTAGACCTGGATATGTAGCCGCCGCAAATTTCAATAATACGTCAAACAATGAAACAAAAAATGTTTACCTTTTTTTAAATTTTGTTTAAATGGGTTCTAAGAAAATTTTGATTTTAGAACACAAAAATTCAGAAATGAAAAACAAAGAAATAATTACTTTAAAAAAATCTCAAATTTTTGAAGTGGGAATTTTCAATTGGGAAAATATGTTTGAAAATAGTGAACATAATTTAGATTTGAAAGATTAGTTTTAAGAAGAAAGTTTTTTCAATTAAAACGTCATACTATTTTCAAATTTTAATTGCAAAATTTTACAGCATTTTATGTGTCTTTGTTTTGATGATTGTGATTAAGAGATTTTTGCTTCCTAAACTCGAAGCTTTGGTCAATTTTTTTTTTCCAAATCTAGTTTGGTCATGTGTATTCATTAGTTTAAAAATTTATCAGATCTGAATGAAATCAATCGTTAATAACTGATAAACCCATAACACAACATGAAAGACAAAAACTGATTTTGACTTTGTTTGTTTTCCTCCATTCAATCAAACAATAATATTTTGCTTAGCTTCAGAGGAAAACACAATTTGTAGGAATTCGATAAAAATACTGTATTTCTGACTTTTAACAACTGAACTTTTAATAAAATAGGTGAAGACTAAAATTGATTTGACTTTTGTTTTAAAATATCCAAAATTCAATTTTGTTTAAAACTACTTAAAAATATCGTTGATGTTCACATATTTTACAGAGTAGGCAAATGAAAACAAACAGAAAACTTCTTTTCTTTTTTAGCAAAAGTCAAAATTTATCAAATAGTTTTGTCACAAAAGTGTAGACATTTTTTAAATGATGTCAACCTATTTTCTTAAAAGACTTTTAAAAATTTTGTTTTTTAGATAAAAAAAAACTCATAATTGTGATTTAGATTCAAGGACCCAAAAAAAAAAAAAATAGCTCGTTAATTCTGTTCACCTCAGAAAAATGTTAATTTTGTAACTTGGGTAATCAAAACCCTTTAAAGTGTAGAATTGCACATTTAGAAGGTCAAGAAACACAAAACTTTTTTTTTAAAAGAATATTTCATAACAGAATAAAATTGGTAATGACATCAAAGATTTTTTATAATCAAAGTGATAAGTAATAAACTAATGGATACTAGGTTTAGCTTTTCTTGCAAATTCTGTTCTTTCGTTAGTGGTACGCATCTGCCACTTGCATACCAGCTTGTTGATGTGTTAAATTAGTATTTGATGAATGAAATTTATTGATTAATTGATTGGTTTCAAATTCTGAAATTGTTAAGTTGTTACAGTTCTTAAAGAAACCCCATTCCAAAGAAGAGGAAGCGTTTTCGAGTGTCAAGATTTAAGTTTCAGTACAAAAGATAAAAAGAATTGCCATTAGAAATTGACAATTTAAAATTAGTTTATATTTGTGAACGCATGTCGACTGTTGTAAAATGAAATATCTTAGTCTAAGAGTGATAAAAGATGTGGTGGAGTACTTAATTCAGCCGGAGGCGGAGCCATTTTTCTGACATGTTTCCAAACAGTTGATTTCAAATACCTTTTGGGATTTAGTTATTTCCCATTACTACGATAATTTAATAAAAAAAAACATACTTCGAAAAAACCTTATTGGGGGGTCGTTAAACTCCTAAATCCTCCCTCGTTCGCACGGCCTTGAACAACACTATGCATTAAAGGATTTACAGAAAATATTATATGAAACTAGCAAAATAGCAATTTCTTCAATATTATCTCAATCAAATTGATTTTAAAAGCATTGGAAAAACATTGGCATCACTGCTAATACAATTTTGGATATAGAAAAACTCACATCCGCGAGAGCACTGTCGCTGACTTTATTTTTGCTCTTTAATTCCTTGAAAAAACCGACTTTATTCCCCTGCCGCGCTTGCAGATATACGTTTTTATTCTAACTTTGCTGTTTTATGGCTGCACTTCAAAGATTAATACAAAAATGTTCATCCCAGGATACCACTTTTCTCAGTGCTTTCTATAACTAAACTTTCTCTAAATTTTCACATTCTTCTCGTCCTCCACTGAATTCAGCTTTTGTCATTTTGAAACGAAATCGACCTGGCTTAACTCTCCTGTAATGGATTTTTACACAAAATTCAAAAAGCACTTGCACATTTTCTTGGCATTTATTTATGTGTGCACCTATTTAGTAAAGATATATTTAAAGTTCATCAACATTTAGATACTTCTTTTAAAAAATATAAAAATACAACAATTCCCTATTTCAAACAGTAAACGCGCACGAGAAGGAAATCTGACTTAAAAAGGGGCCACTCCCTAGCGTAGCGAACTGTTTTCGTTTTTTTTTTTTTCATTTCAAACATCAACTGGAAATGTCATCCTCGAAGTGGTTGAACGATTAGTCACCCGCAGTCACACCCATCTCTCATTTGATGTTAAATTTAATTTCCATAAATTACTGATCACTCTCTATTTAATTTTTCTTCTCCTAGATCTCTCCAGCTACGACTTAAAACTCTTCCAACTTTTATCCCTGGGAGCCAGCTAGCCAGGCAGGGCCGGATTAAGCCATCGGGGGGCCCGGGGCAATTTTTTCTCGGGGGGCCCCTATGATTCGATTTTTTTTTCAAATGCTATCCCAAAGAATACAAAATATTTCAAACGTGTAAAAGAACTGGAGATGAGTTCAGTATACTGTCTTCAAAAAGCCATGTTATCTGCCTAGAAGATAGTTTTTGGTACCTTTAAATAAAAATTGTTAATTAATCACGTGCAAACATCGCGGAAGAGTTCAGAAATTTAAAAAAAAAAAATGAATGCTCTAACATGAGCTGAAAAATGCAAAATTTATTTCTCATTTTTGTTTCATAGAAAAAAAAAATTACCTCATGACAATTGGGAAGAATAATGAAGATTTAAAACATAGAAGACAAAATTCAAAAAAATAAACAAAATAATTAAACTCAAATTTCATAAAGATACAGATATAAGAGTTTAAGAATTCCAGAATAAAAATCTGGTTTTATTCCGAACCACTATTCAGTGTCTGAAATCTAAATCATAATTTCAAATCTAGTTTTGGTTATCAAATTGTTATTCTAAATGTGACAAAAATTTTATTGGATGCCCTTGAAGCTCTAGGGGGGTATAAGTGCAAAAATGATCGATTGATAATAAAATCGGAAAAGAGATTAAATGTTTAAATCACAGAATCAGTTTTCATTGAAAAAAAGGAATCCGAATGAGTTTATTACCTTAAACAAAGATCCTGAGTTCTCAAAATCCAGAAAAATCATGAAACTGAACTTCAGAAACTGAAGAAAAACCACAAGACTTGAAAATCTCAATGAATTGAATCTGGATAAAGATAAAATTAAAAGCAAAGAAATATTCATGTTAAGAAAATCACTCAATGATATTGGTAACTCAACTATAAGATAGGGATACGGTTCAAATAAGGTTATTTTTAACTCTAGTAAACTCATTAAAATTTAAGATTTAAGTTAGAACCTTTGATTTTAAAGAATCTGCAATATATGTAAATAATGTTAAATAAAATTTCCAGCTGAAGATAAAAAACAAGTTCAGAATAATCATTATTTTATAATTCATAATTTAAATCCTGTGATTAAAGTTTTCAAAATTAAAATCTGAAATGAATCTAAATCCTTTCTTTCAAATGTGATTTTCACCATGTTTGTTTATCTAAACTGACTTTGATTGAATTCAAAATTTTAATGTATTTTAATTGAAAATTTAATATTTTCTTTCAATTTGAATCTTTAATAAAATTCTTTTAATATTGATTATAAACCTTAAATTTGAGCTTAATCGAATGTCAATCTTGAATTTTTGCTCCAAGTCTGAATTCTGCATTATGGACCTAAATTCAAAACCTGAATCCAAATTTCAGATAAGAAATCCTATGAATTTATAACCAAAAGGCGAAATTTGTATCAGAACCTTTAACCAAAAATCTTTTATCTGATTTAGAATTTGTGATTTTCAATATGAATTTTTATAATTATTATTTCGTAATTGAACTTGTCAATTAAAATTAAATTATGGATTATAAAATTGCTTCACATTTTTCAATTCTGGACTCATGGAATTATCTTATGTTTCAACTCCACATGTAAATTGAGGATAAAATTCCAGATCCAAATCTTAAAAATGGTTTGAATTTTTAATATTGAAACTGATCCAAACTCATAATCAAGAACAATAAACTGAATACTTACTAGATATTTTTCGTAAGTTTCCGAGCTGGGCAAATCCAGGCAACTTCATTTTAAAACTTGCCAAAATAAGGGCATATTGTTTAAAAAATTTTTTCCCAAAATCCAGTAAATATTTCGGAACTATTCCATTAAATTCAACATGAAAAACTCGTGGAAAACTGTTTTATTTCATCAAAACATATCAGTCGATTCAGAATCATATGACGGCTACCAAAAAATTGTTTATGTTTATTTTGACAACATTTGTTAAAAAAAAAAGATTTAGACGCTAGATACGTAATTCTAAGGTCTCAACTGAAATTTTCGTTTTATTTTGCAAATAGAATGAGAAAATCTGGTTCAAAACCCGGATAATCTGGTAAGCTTAGTCTAACTTTGTTGGGATTCAATATTTGATACTCAATAACTATCAAAAAGTGGGAAATTTTTTGAAAAACTGTTGTAGAATTGTGGTCCTGAAATGAGATTTAGAGGTTTTGAAATTGAGATTGTAACACTATTGTTACTCTTGAATAATTTTAGTTGTTCATCAAAATTCGATTAGAAATGTCAAATTTCATATTAGCAAAGAAAATTCACTTGGCATTTTTGGACCTTCATGGGGGGGGTTTAACCCCCAACCCCCCCCCCCCCCCCCTGTTCCTACGGCCATGACACCCGGTATGATCCCGGATACTGCCAGGGTAAAATTCTGAAATGTTTATCATAAAGCTTCTCTGTTCTCTCTTAGCACTGTGAGCTAACATGTTTCGATAAAAAAAAATTAAAATTGAAGGTATTTTGCCTCATATTCTTCATTATTTTTTTCGAATTTGGTTTATAATATTTTCGTCCAGATTTTGAGTTGAAAATATTGAAATTCAATACCAAAATTCTGATATTCTCAGCCCGCAAAATACGGGAGAACTTCTTCACTATAGTATACTTACTCTAGGGGGCCCCCTTAACTTGAAAAACTTTTCTAGATATTATTTCAAGGAGGCCCCTAGTTGTTATATTTCAAGTTTTCATTCCGATTTTTCTAGTTTTGATTTCTTTCCATAGATTTGAAGAAATTGAAGTAGTATGATTTGAGTAATGTAAAACTTTTTTCTCCCCTCGGGGGGCCCCCCTAAGCCGGGGGGCCCGGGGCAATTGCCCCTTTTGCCCCCCCCCTTAATCCGGCCTTGTAGCCAGGGTTTTGTTGCGTCCTCGAAACCTGGAACTTCAAGTATCAAACGGCAAAGCCACAATGGCAGATAATAGGATAATAGCTCGTTTTGTTGTTGCTGGCTGGCTGGCTGCCTTCTTCAAGCCTTCGGATGAATATTCACATTTAGAGCCATACCACGGGGTGCTCTTTCCAGACACAACAAAGCGCTTTCTTCTATGCTTATGTACATACATCTGAAGGTGTAGATGTGTTCAGTAAAGTAATACAAAATGAAGGAAAATCACCATCACCGGAAACATATAGAGCAGTAGGTTTGCTCCATTTTATTTTTAATACAGGCAAGTTTCTTTACCTCTAAGTAAAGGAATAGTTTATTTCAAAGCTTAAATGCAATTTTTAAAAAACCAAAATCTTAAAATTTAAGCTTAGACCAACCTTTTATTATCAGCAGTCTTATCTTAAGCCTTGTTCGCATTTGGATCACTTTTTGAAGAAGTTTAAATTCAGTCTCAAACCATATAAAGAAACTTTCTTTTAAAAATGGCTCTCTATTCTATGGAGCCACTACTAATCAGTACTTTTTTACATTTAAGTGGATAAGCTTAATTTGACCAAGTTTCATCCACTAAAAAGTAATAATTTATATGCAATAAGCTCGATAGACTTGATAAAAGTGGCTCCAGAGAGTTGAGACTAATTCAGACAGAATTAAGATTATTCTAAGTTTTGAAATTTTTGAGTTGTTTCGAGGTAGAATTTTACTATTAGTATATTTTCTATGAGTAATTTTTTAACAATTATTAGCATCATTTTGTGAACTGTTGATTTGTACCTGAAGTTACTAACAAAAAGAAATTTTTGCTGAAATAAGAATGTTTGGATATTTTTTGAGAGTTCTATCTAAAATTGAAAGATTTTACCTTCTGTTACAACAAGTCAAAATTCCATGTATCCACGATTTATAAAAAATACTCTGAGCTCTCTGGAGTCACCATCCAAAAGCATTCAGAATCTTTGAAAATTCAATCAATGTTATGATTGTTTTACTTATAATGATTTTTTTCTGGGATTTTTATCCTGTAGGATGATTCATCCCTAGTACTTATAACGATGGCATTTTATGTTATATTAAGTTTTTTAAAAGTGGCTCCAGAGAGTTCACGATCACTTTGACAGAATCAAGAATGAAGACAAATCACGTCAAGCAAAAAACCCAAACTACCCTGGATATTTTTTTTGTTTGTTTTTAATTTAAAAATAATATCCTCTTGTTCTGAGCTACAAAGTTCGACATAAAGTGAGAAGACACGACTTGGAATCGAAAGCTGCTTGATTTTCATAGTGGAAATAATTCAAATTGAATTGAAATCGCACCTTTCCCTACCTCATTTGGTTTTCGTCCTTACTTTTTGCACCTTTCACTGCTTTTCTTTCGCTTCTATTTTCAGTAAGACCCGAAGGTGGGGTAGAGACACTTTCAATTCCATACAATTCTGCATGCACAGATAGAATCCCACCAACCCTGGACAACTATACTAAAATCCACACAAACACACCAACACCAATGGTTCCGTTTAATGATACACACCTTTCCTTCCCTGACGATCAGCATTCAGCTTCCTTTCAATGCAGTGAGCGTTCAGGTAAATAAAATGCTGGAAAAATGTTGCCAAAGAAAACGAAAAAAGAAGATCCACCCAGGGCTTAGACAGAAGCAGAGGTTGAAGCCGAGGATGGGTGTGGATAATATTTTTAGACTTTATATTCCGGGAGTAGCTTTTCGTTTCCGTTTTATCGCCTCGATGTTTTTTTTCTTTCCTCTCTGTGCATGTTTACCTAGTCAGTTGCTTTCACTCTTTAGTCGTTCCCTGCCTGGTTTTGGGTTTGGAATGATTTTCTTTGGGGTTGGATGTTGCATCCTTCTTCCCTGGATTCTGGGCAATTGGCAAGTGTTCAACTTTTGCAATTACAATTCTGGTCTGGTCGCTCGATGCTTTTTTTACTACCTGCAAGCATTGCTTTCGACAACCTTCATGGCAACACGGATTTGTGTACGAGGCTGGATTGTTTAAATATTGAACCAAACATGTTTTACATATTAAAATTCAAGGCTTGATTTCCTGGAATCAAATCAAAAATATCATTTAATTTTTTACTATCAGTTAACTCAGTTTAGATATATTTTTCAGGATTCAAATTTCAGTTACTTTCAAACATCTTATCATATGATTCACTGACACCCCATATGTCAATTTATTTTTGAAAATAATCGTTTTCTCAAAGTTATCGATAATCAGTTTAATTTTAATTTAATTTAATTTAATTAATGTAAGAATCACTCGGCGACGGATTTTTAAACTATTTTACCTCAAAATTAA
Source organism: Uranotaenia lowii (assembly GCF_029784155.1). Classification (NCBI taxonomy): domain Eukaryota; kingdom Metazoa; phylum Arthropoda; class Insecta; order Diptera; family Culicidae; genus Uranotaenia; species Uranotaenia lowii. The sequence goes on along the minus strand of NC_073693.1, from coordinate 358,277,321 downwards.
AATAAAAGATACTAAAATTTAGTTTTTGTTATTTTTTTTCACATAAAAATTTAAAATTCGAACATGTTTCGGGCTTTGTTCAACAAAATCCGGACAAACGGGCATGATTGAACCGTTTTCAAATTTTGTATTTAATATCTGTACAACTCCGGGTAAACCAGAGACATTTGAAATGCTTACTCTACAAAAATAAACAATTTAATAGTTGGCTCTTGTCTAGAAATAGATCATTTTAAAATGATGAAAACTATTTTGCTTAGAAACGATCACAAAAATTTACAAAACGTACTTTTTGGCTTGGGGATAACGTTGGAGTTGTTGGAGATAAAAAAAAAAACATGTGTCTAGCTTTATTTATTTTTCATCCAGGTTTGTCAACGTCATAAACTTTTCAACTCAGGATAAACATTATTTAAAGTGCGATCGTTTAAAATGAAGAGTCAGCCTCTTTGCTAAAGTTGACTAAAATACGATTAAAATAGCTTAAAAAAGTTGAAAATATGTGTAAATACAAAAGAGTCTCAAAAACGCAAATATCATTTGGACTCATGAGATCTGAAAAAAAAATCATTTCCAAAAGGAAAAACATTCAATTTTAAGCTTCTGTAAAGTGTAAGTATGCACAAATTGTATGCATAAAAAATCTTTCAAATCTAGCTAACAGGGTTGAAAGTGTCAAAAACAGCTATCAAACGTAAGAGAGATTAAATTGCATGACTTAATTGAGAGATTTAAGAAACGAGTGGAAAAGAAACATGCAAATAATGTGAAGCCAAGAACAGTTTGAAGAAAATCTTTGGAAGGCAGAATTGCTAAAAAGTAATGATGAGTAATAATAAAGATTAAAACGTTAAAGCACGCAGAGGAACATATTCAAATATATTTCAAAATATTAACATGACCGATACAAAATTTTGGTAAAGAAATAAAACTTTTTTTTGTAGGCGAACATCTGCAACAATTGCAAAAAAAAATGGAAAGTTTTCAGAAATCCAGTGCACAAAGGAACTTTATATATGCGGTCCTTTTACGGTAAGGTTGTCAGAGTTTTTTCATCTCAAATCCGGACAATTTTATAAAAAAAACTTTGCAATATACGCGCATTTGATTTCAAAATTGGCGATCGAATATCCGGGCCAATTAAAAAAAAATACTTAACAAAAATCAAGAACAACAATAAAAAAAAATCTTCAAAATTCATCGACTTCCAAAAAATATTTCATGATTATTTTAATAACACATACTCTAAACTTTTAATTTTGAATGCATAAATGAAAATATTTTACAACAATATTTTTTTGAGTTTGATTTGTCAAATATAACGCCATATTTCCGTTCGGGAGAAGCGGGAATCTGATGACCTGTTTCCCGGGAATTCCTGGGATCCCAGGAAATATTCAAAAACATGTGAAATACACTTATGCACTTCGAATCAAATATAGCTTATCACACCATTCGTGAAAGGGGTGTTTGATCACTAATTTTTTACTAAGATATTTTTGCTCAAACCATGCAATAAACTGTATAACAATATTTAAAAAGTTTTTTAAACCTATACATATTTCATTATTCATTTTTAAGTTCTTTTACATTAACTGTTTTTCATGATAAATAAAAACTAGAGATGTACCGAATATTCGGTCGGCCGAATATTCGGCGCCGAATATCGCCGAAAAACCGTTAAGCCGAATATTCGGCTCACCGAATAGTTGAGCTAAGTATTCGGCCGAATAGGCCGGATATCTTCCACAGACTTGTAAATTTTTCAAATATTTTTTGATAATTTATAAAAAATCCTAAAGTATGGTTGTAAAAGCTACACAATCATTAAAAGCTTATGGTTTCAGCAAAACAACTAAGGTGTATCTTTCACTGTAGATCATACAGGAGGATGCTGAACGGTATCGCTTTAAACTTTGGTTATAGTTTATTCCAGATTTTCTGGATATATTCGGGCTTGCTCATAAATCCAGTAAAGAATCCAGATAAGTCAAACTGAACGGAATATCCAGATATTGTTCAATACTTCCCGAGTTTTGCTCGGGTTTATTCAGATTAACTGCTAAATCAAATAAAAAACTCAAATTCCTCTTTAAAAATTTTTAGATTTTGTGTTCAACTTGTCAAAAATTTCAAAATAAACATTATTTTGCCTTTTTTTTAATTTTTTTTTTCAAAAATCGTTCAGAATGCCTGATCGACAGGATACGAGTGGTAGAAAGTATGGTTGCTTAATGTGTACGATTTTCTATTTTTTCAACAACTATTTTAAAGACATCTTGCTCAAATTCGACCTTCATCTAATTCAATATCAGACAAGCAATTTCAAAAAGCTTGGCACCTGTTATGATATGTTTTACCCCAGATTTCACAGGAACCCAATCTCTTTGGTGATAAACGCCCTAGAAGCGACTAGTCATCTGATGTCTTTTCAGTTATTGGTGACATTTTAAAAATCAGAAAGACCTCTACTTAAAAAATATCTTGTATAACTCCATCCGATAATATCATCTGGTTGAAATTAATCGACTAAAAACATGTGGGGCATTAATATGGAAGAAATAGAAAGCATTGAAATGATCGCTTAAGGTTTTTTCACTGAAAACTCAATAGAATATTCGACCGAATATTCGGCCGAATATTCGTTTGGCCGAATAGTTAAAAAGGTCAATATTCGGTATTCGGTACATCTCTAATAAAAACTTTTGAAAACACATCCTTAAATCTTTAAAATGTTATGCAATATGCATATAAGAATTTCTTAAGTAACAAAATAGTTAACTTTCAATTTTGAATTTGCTCAAAAATCTGGTTAGATTAGATTATTTGATTTCAGCATAGCGGTTCGAATCTGATTCTTGCAAACTAATTAAAATTCTTATGCCATATTCGTTTTCATCCTGGTGGTGCACCGGTAGTGCACCAAGTGCTGTCAAAGCGTTTTTTTATATGAAGATGACAGCAGTTGGTGCACAACCATCTTTCCACCAGATGAAAACGAATATGGCATTAGTTTGAGAAAAATGGCTTCTAAAAACTGCAATATTATCAATGTCAAACAATACACAAAAAAAGGGAATGCAATTTGTTTTGCAGTAAAAAAACAAAACCAAAAATTGATTGACTGAAAATCAATCAATTGAATTCCTGTGGATGATTTAAAACATAAAAACCTGGTTTTTTCATCAAAAAGATGGCAAAATCAACTTAAATTCTTATTTAAATTTGTAGTTTTCAGTTGAATTATGTACCCTAAAATTGGGTGAATAAGAACATGGAGGTGAATCGGGACGTAAATGGGAAAAATGGTTGTTATCCGAATATCAAACATTCTACACATGATTTTATCTCCTTTCAAAACGGAACGTTAATACATTGCGAAAAAACAAATATAAATTCAATTTACTTCAAGTTGCTTGAATAAATTTAAAAAAGCTTTTTGAAGCATAATAAAATTGTCAAATTTCATACTATGACAAATGTTGTCTGGCATCACTTCAAATAGTGATTTAAAATGTCTACAAGTTTGGTATTAAGTGAAAAAAAACTTTCAATTTGATTTTGACGAAAAAAAGAAGAAAATTAATTTAAACTGCTTAGAAAGGTGACACATTTTAACAAAACATTATTTGGCAAACTAATCGTGGTGTTAATCGGGGCATGTTCATGAAATTAAACACTCTCAAGGTTGTGTAAAATAACGTATAACTGAGGAAAATTAATTTTTAAGATGATCCTAGAAGAAAAGGGTTTTACGCTTTCGCAGGAAGTCTAGAAATAAATATTTTTAATTTTATTAGATTTTTTTTTGCCTCTTTAGCACCACCATCAACTTTTCTTCTAATATAAGTGTGGGTAATAAAATAAGTGATTGCTGAGGCTTGCGAAAAAAAGGCGAAAATCTATGCACTAATTCGCTGTCTAAATGATGGAAGCTAAAATGAACGAATTTTAAATGTTGAACGGTTTCTAAGTACCGTCAAACTGAGTAACTTTGATCACCGGGGTTACTTTGGCCATCAATAAATTTTTCCACACTATCATCAATAACTTTGTTTATAGTTTGAATTTTTGAAAACTGTTTTCTACATTTGAAAGCCTATTAATTGAGTATCAAATAGATAAAATTTGGTTAGTATTTGACATTGTTTTCTGATAGGAAAAATGTAATTTCAAAATCTTAAAATATCTATTTTTTCCAAGGTTCGCAAACAAACAGGTCTTTTGATGATACCAAAAAGTATTTAGAGGTGAACGGGTGGTTGAATGTGAAAGAACAACTTTTTATCTTTGTATATGTATAGTTATAGTGCTATTTTTAAAGTCATTTAATGGTAAATTTTTGATATTTAAAAAGTAAGAACATTTTCCAAGAGTAAGCCCTTATTGGACAAATGGATAGGAATCCTATCAAATGATTAACTTTGAAGAATAAATGAAAATGAAAATAGTGGGAGGGCCAAGAGGAATGTGTGAAGGTAAAATTTCATTTATTTTTTATAGTAAAAACTATTTAGCAATTATAATAATTTATTTTCCCCTAGATGAATGCAGCATCATTGTTTTTTTCGATTATAAATGTTTATTAAAAGAAAACGTTAAAAAAACAAGGTAAAACTGATAAATTAGAATTAGTAAACAATTATGAAGGTATTTTGTATTCTTTATGATCGAAAAAACTCGTTGGAACCGTCAAAATGGAGACTGATCAATGTAACCACCAAAGCATCAATTCCTGAACAGCGACGAAATCGATTTTTAAATCAAATTTAAAGTAGTCCAAAAAATTTCTGCACTCATGTTTAACGTTCATAGGAGTCCAGTACTGGTTTTAAAAATATTAAACATGCCACATTCCGTTTAACAGAAAAAGTAATCGAAAAATATTGAAAAAAAGTGATCACCGGATTACGGTACACGAGTTTCTCAATAAACAAGCATCTGTCACTTCCCTTGAGAACAAAAATTAATGTTTAAAAATTGAAAGTGAAAACCTCTTCAAACTATATTTTTTCTATGATTAAGTTTGGTTCAGGGCAATGAAATACACCATCTAAAATTAATCGGGTGTTAAAAGAGCATCATTGGACAGAAGTATTGCGGAAATAGTCCAAAAATTGTCCCAATTCACCTCATTTCACGGTACTCAAAATGACTTGTTAAAGATTTGGAAATTTTGAAATTGAACTAACAATCAAAATAATAAGTATACGATTTCTTGCAATTTCAACTCCCCTACGAAATAGACATATGTTATATCATTGAATTCATATTCGTTTGAAATTAAAATTGTGCACCTGAACTCAGCAATCGTTCCCGAATTTCAATACGATTTCTGAAATATACAGCAAAAAACGATTCCAGAATTTAAATTTCCAATCAGCGTTTCCATTACGAACCAAGAATGTAAATTTCAGACTCTCAACCAAGAATATATAATTTTGATTCTGTCGTTTTGGGTTTCAATCTGTATTTTATCATATTTGTTTTAACTTTTAATCCGAATTGTGAATTCGAATTTAAACGTAGATAAAATCAAAAATGATTAACCTGATTCCGAGTTTTCAATTCGGGATCACTTTTTCGAAGAGGAAAAATGTTTGAATTCAGCATTTTATTTTTATTTTCAACTTTTTAGTGGAATCGGATATCGGATACTTTTTTTTTATAAGAATTTAACCCATTAAGGTCATTCTTCATCGCTGATATCGGATACAAAATATGAAAACAGAAAAACAATTAAAATTTTCATTATATGGAACCAGAATCTCTGGAATGGGTTAAATCTCCTTTAAAATTCAATGTTCAGGAACGAGTTTGTATCAACAACCTTAAAAAAATTTGGAAAACTGAAGCAGAATTATGAACTTGTGATCGATTTTCGAAGTTTTGACATTATCTCTGAGTTAAGAATGCTACTCTTGATTCAAGAGTCTTGAATAATGTTACTCAATGATCGAAATTTGGTTAAGAATTTCAGTGTAGAGTGTAGAGTAGAATGCATCACTTGCTTTTTTGGACCCTCATGGGGGGAGGGATTGATTGAACATTTTGAACATTTCGTTGAGAAAATAGAAGTTGAATTGAAAAACAACACCATTTGAAGTTCCCGATAAAATGCCGGAAGGCTTTTTGGAAGAGTATTAGGTATGTATTTTTTTCAAGTCAACTCATATTATGATCTTGCATTGAGAATTTAAAGAACCTGATTAGCTTGGTTTAATTTTAATCCTCATCCGAAAAATTTCCTTGTTTATTGCTTACGTGAAAAACAGCTTGTAGACAAAGAAGATGAGAATGTTAACATGAAATAGCTTCAATCGGCTTGAAAACTTGACTATACCTAAAACATTTTAAACAAATGCGGGTGACTTGAAATCATAAGAAGCGTATAAAGGTTCAAAAAATACCAGCTCATGAACGCAAAAAAACACGAAGAAAAGAGAATCAATTTAAACTTGTGAAATTAATTATCGAAATAATAATCCTCAAAGCTCATTAAAACGAATCGAAGAATTGATTTTTTTTTTTTAACTGGAAGGCAATGTGTTGATTATTAATCACAAAACATGTTTTTAAAAAAAAAATTCCAACGTTTTTCATCATAACGAGGTCTAATCGTTCGTGGCATATATCAAACTAAATACGAAAAATAAGGTTTTTTTTCTGAAGTAAGTTTAGACACTTTATGCAAATGAACTATAAGCACCATGCATAGTTGTCTGAACATAGTTCTAAGTATTTTTTTTTTCTTGAAAACCGAAAAAGCTAACTGAAAAAGCTAGTAAGTTGCAATCGAAAAACCGGTATCTGAACTTTTATTATATCGTGGTTGAATTAAAGAGAATTTTTTGATTGCTTTGAACGTTAAGGCAGAAACACAATACAGCGTCGGTCGTCGCGTCACGTCAGCGGTCAACGCTGTCGATAAGTAGGGGAGAGTGGGGTATCGTGGGCCATGGGGAAACGTGGGCCACTTTTAATATCTCAGATGTGTGTTGAGATAAAAATCTCAAACCAACTGTCATCGTCGTCGCTTTACGTGCGCATATATTCCTATATGTTGTTGGGTGAAATTCGCATAAAATGCTTCTTTTATTTATCAAGCTAAAAAAAGTTAGAAAAATTTACTTACATAATTAAAAAAACACCCGCTAATTTCATCGATGGAGAACCTAAAGTGCATAACAAAAATATGCTCATAACCTTATGATCTTAGTTTTGTCATGATCTTTCATGTGGAAAAGGAATTTTTGATGAAACATCAATAAGTCACACAAACGCAACCAATTTGCAAATCATAGCTTGTGGGGAATCGTGGGCCACACATCTTGAATCACCTATATTTTTACGTTTTTATACACATTCAGAACTTAAAATACGTTTTACCTATCTGTAAAGTTTTCTTATGCCAAACGAAGAGTTATGAAAAATATTTTGTCCATCCTATATAAGAAATTTGGCCAAAACGATCGCGAGCCAGATTTTGGAATCTATGCGATCATACACAGCTCTCTTTTTTATTTCATCATCTGAAATTGCTTTAAAATAAAGAAATGAATTAGGAAATCACAGTTTTGGATCAACTCATAAACATTGCATGTTATTTGGTCAATTTGGATTTTGTGGCCCAAGATTCCCCACCAATTTTCAAAATCCAAAAAATATTGCTTTTTTTCAAACAGTCAGAATTTGAGGAAAATCACTTATTAAAAATTTAAAAAAAATACGTTATGATACCTTGAAAATGTAGAAAGCCAAACCATTTTTTATTTTCATTTTATCTTTTATAATGAAGAAGTTATGGAACATCGATAAAAAGTGGCCCATGATTCCCCACTCTCCCATACTAAAACGCGGACCCGACGCACCAGACGATTTTTGCATCACAATTCAGCGTCAAGAGACATCTTAGATGTCTCTTGACGCTGAATTGTGATGCAAAAATCGTCGGGTGCGTCGCGTCCGCGTTTTAGTACTTATCGACAGCGTTGACCGCTGACGTGACCCGACAACCGACGCTGTATTGTGTTTCTGCCTTTATACAAAATGGGAGAGGTTTTGCATCGTTTTCGTTTACAATAAGTTTTCTCATACCTTTGTATTTAAACCACCAAATACTCTTCTTTTTTCATAGATCTTTATTCCTTTTAAGCTTAAAAAACATTTCTGGCCCAGCCTCTTAGATGTTTTAAAAGTAATCTTTCAACACCCATTCGAATGGTTCCATCAATTGCAAGCAACAGAACAACTCAAAAAAGTACATTCGGAAACACGTTAGTTTACTTTTCCTTTGCCCTCTCAAGAGAAGGTGATTTTGCTATGACGGCGGTGGTTGGGCATTTTCCTGTTTTCCGCACGATTCGATTTCACCTTTACGACTATGATGATTTTTTTTTCAAAAATTGAAACAAACCAGACGTGCTCGAAGTTATGAAAAGGATGCCTTAATGGGGGCAACCGCCCTGAATGACGATTGCTTTTACTAGCTACTGCATCCATTCCCGGAATCTGGGCACGGTCCAGCTCAAATGGACGAAAACTATCAATCTTGGACTCGTCTGTACGATCCTGAAATAATAAATTATAACCGGAAAAGCAAAAAAAAAAAATAGAAGGTAGGTAGGAAACACTCGTATCGGATTGATTTCTCGACTCATGGGGAGTTTCGGGAATGAGCTGTTTTTTCAGGTTTCATCTGAATCCCTCCGGTGTGTTTAGTGTTTCAAGTGCTTCAAAAGTGGAATCTTGTGATGAGAATGGAGGGGGAGGGAAAAAGAAGAAATTTCGGAATGGCTGCTGCATTTCACCTTTTTCGCCCGGGAGAGCCTGGGAAGAAAAATGTACTGGATCTGGGCTAACAAGTCAACCTGATGGATCGAGAAAGACGAGATGTGTGTAGGGCTGTGTGTACGTGTCTGTAGAATATTGGACCACCAAGCGAATGGATCAAGGATGCGGAAGAAAACACATGAAAGACCATGAAAGGATTTACGACCATTCGGAGGGAATGCTGACAAAAGATCATCAATCAAATTTTGCTCCCCTCCTCACTTTCTCAGGCTGCTGCAGACTTGCTGCTTTTTTTTGGTTGAAAAAACGATGTAAGGATTGGTTGATTTTTTTGTACTTTTCGGTTAGCATTTCGGGATCTTTTTTAAATTGAGGATTTTAGTTCTCTGTTAAGCAAATACATTTTCAGAAAAAAATGAAAAATATTAATTTTCTTTTTAACTCCTCACTTTCAATCCTTCTTCATTTCAATGAAGAACTTTTAAAAACTCATATGACAACTTACAGGACATATTATTGGAAAAAAAGGTTACTTAAACTTAAATCTGGTTGTGTTTTTTAATTTTGAATAATATAAAAAAACCAAAAAAATAATCCTTTTTCAAGAATTCAATTTTTATACATGTCAGAACCAAAATTAAAAAACAGGGCTTGATAAACATGACAAAAATGACAATAAAAAAAATTGAAAATAGACAAATTTGATAATAAATCTAAAATAATAACCAAATTAACAAAAATGACATAAACATGACAAAAATGACAAAAATGACAAAATGACAAAAAATGACAAAAATGACAAAAATGACAAAAATGACAAAAATGACAAAAATGACAAAATGACAAAAATGACAAAAAATGACAAAAATGACAAAAATGACAAAATGACAAAAATGACAAAAATGACAAAAAATGACAAAAATGAACAAAAATGACAAAAATGACAAAAATGACAAAAATGACAAAAATGACAAAAATGACAAAATGACAAAAATGACAAAATGACAAAAATGACAAAATGACAAAATGACCAAAAATGACAAAAATGACAAAAATGACAAAAATGACAAAAATGACAAAAATGACAAAAATGACAAAATGACACAAAAATGACAAAAATGACAAAAATGACAAAAATGACAAAAATGACAAAAATGACAAAATGACAAAAATGACAAAAATGACAAAAATGACAAAAATGACAAAATGACAAAAATGACAAAAATGACAAAAATGACAAAAATGACAAAATGACAAAATGACAAAAATGACAAAAATGACAAAAATGACAAAAATGACAAAAATGACAAAAATGACAAAAATGAACAAAAATGACAAAAATGACAAAAATGACAAAAATGACAAATAAATGACAAAAATGACAAAATGACAAAAATGACAAAAATGACAAAAATGACAAAAATGACAAAAAATGACAAAAATGACAAAAATGACAAAAATGACAAAAATGACAAAAATGACAAAAATGACAAAAATGACAAAAATGACAAAATGACAAAAATGACAAAAATGACAAAAATGACAAAAATGACAAAAATGACAAAAATGAACAAAAATGACAAAAATGACAAAAATGACAAAAATGACAAAAATGACAAAAATGACAAAAATGACAAAAATGACAAAAATGACAAAAATGACAAAAATGACAAAAATGACAAAAATGACAAAAATGACAAAAATGACAAAAATGGACAAAAATGACAAAAATGACAAAAATGACAAAAATGACAAAAATGACAAAAATGACAAAAATGACAAAAATGACAAAAATGACAAAATGACAAAATGACAAAAATGACAAAAATGACAAAAATGACAAAATGACAAAAATGACAAAAAATGACAAAAATGACAAAAAATGACAAAAATGACAAAAATGACAAAAATGACAAAATGACAAAAATGACAAAAATGACAAAAATGACAAAAATGACAAAAATGACAAAAATGACAAACAAAATGACAAAAATGACAAAAATGACAAAAATGACAAAAATGACAAAATGACAAAAATGACAAAATGACAAAATGACAAAAATGACAAAAATGACAAAAATGACAAAAATGACAAAAATGACAAAAATGACAAAAATGACAAAAATGACAAAATGACAAAAAATGACAAAAATGACAAAAATGACAAAAATGACAAAAATGACAAAAAATGACAAAAATGACAAAAATGACAAAAATGACAAAAATGACAAAAATGACAAAAATGACAAAAATGACAAAAATGACAAAAAATGACAAAAATGACAAAAATGACAAAAATGACAAAAATGACAAAAATGACAAAAATGACAAAAATGACAAAAATGACAAAAATGACAAAAAATGACAAAAATGACAAAAATGACAAAAATGACAAAAATGGCAAAAATGACAAAAATGACAAAAATGACAAAAATGACAAAAATGACAAAAATGACAAAAATGACAAAAAATGACAAAAATGACAAAAATGACAAAAATGACAAAAAATGACAAAAATGACAAAATGACAAAAATGACAAAAATGACAAAAATGACAAAAATGACAAAAATGACAAAAATGACAAAAAATGACAAAAATGACAAAAAATGACAAAAATGACAAAAAATGACAAAAAATGACAAAAATGACAAAAATGACAAAAATGACAAAAAATGACAAAAAATGACCAAAAAATGACAAAAATCCAAAACATGACAAAAATGACAAAGAAAATGACAAAATAACCATTA
>NC_073693.1:358237751-358265277 GCF_029784155.1 Uranotaenia lowii | reverse complement strand
TAAAAATGACAAAAATGACAAAAATGACAAAAATGACAAAAATGACAAAAATGACAAAAATGACAAAAATGACAAAAATGACAAAAATGACAAAAATGACAAAAATGACAAAAATGACAAAAATGACAAAAATGACAAAAATGACAAAAATGACAAAAATGACAAAAATGACAAAAATGACAAAAATGACAAAAATGACAAAAATGACAAAAATGACAAAAATGACAAAAATGACAAAAATGACAAAAATGACAAAAATGACAAAAATGACAAAAATGACAAAAATGACAAAAATGACAAAAATGACAAAAATGACAAAAATGACAAAAATGACAAAAATGAAAAAAAAGAAAAAAATGACAAAAATGACAAAAATGACAAAAATGACAAAAATGACAAAAATGACAAAAATGACAAAAATGACAAAAATGACAAAAATGACAAAAATGACAAAAATGACAAAAATGACAAAAATGACAAAAATGACAAAAATGACAAAAATGACAAAAATGACAAAAATGACAAAAATGACAAAAATGACAAAAATGACAAAAATGACAAAAATGACAAAAATGACAAAAATGACAAAAATGACAAAAATGACAAAAAATGACAAAAATGACAAAAATGACAAAAATGACAAAAATGACACAAATGACAAAAATGACAAAAATGACAAAAATGACAAAAATGACAAAAATGACAAAAATGACAAAAATGACAAAAATGACAAAAATGACAAAAATGACAAAAATGACAAAAATGACAAAAATGACAAAAATGACAAAAATGACAAAAATGACAAAAATGACAAAATGACAAAAATGACAAAAATGACAAAAATGACAAAAATGACAAAAATGACAAAAATGACAAAAATGACAAAAATGACAAAAATGACAAAAATGACAAAAATGACAAAAATGACAAAAATGACAAAAATGACAAAAATGACAAAAATGACAAAAATGACAAAAATGACAAAAATGACAAAAATGACAAAAATGACAAAAATGACAAAAATGACAAAAATGACAAAAATGACAAAAATGACAAAAATGACAAAAATGACAAAAATGACAAAAATGACAAAAATGACAAAAATGACAAAAATGACAAAAATGACAAAAATGACAAAAATGACAAAAATGACAAAAATGACAAAAATGACAAAAATGACAAAAATGACAAAAATGACAAAAATGACAAAAATGACAAAAATGACAAAAATGACAAAAATGACAAAAATGACAAAAATGACAAAAATGACAAAAATGACAAAAATGACAAAAATGACAAAAATGACAAAAATGACAAAAATGACAAAAATGACAAAAATGACAAAAATGACAAAAATGATAAAAAATAACAAAAATGACAAAAATGACAAAAATGACAAAAATGACAAAAATGACAAAAATGACAAAAATGACAAAAATGACAAAAATGACAAAAATGACAAAAATGACAAAAATAACAAAAATGACAAAAATGACAAAAATGACAAAAATAACAAAAATGACAAAAATAACAAAAATGACAAAAATGACAAAAATGACAAAAATGACAAAAATGACAAAAATGACAAAAATGACAAAAATGACAAAAATGACAAAAATGACAAAAATGACAAAAATGACAAAAATAACAAAAATGACAAAAATGACAAAAATAACAAAAATGACAAAAATAACAAAAATGACAAAAATGACAAAAATGACAAAAATGACAAAAATGACAAAAATGACAAAAATGACAAAAATGACAAAAATGACAAAAATGACAAAAATGACAAAAATGACAAAAATGACAAAAATGACAAAAATGACAAAAATGACAAAAATGACAAAAATGACAAAAATGACAAAAATGACAAAAATGACAAAAATGACAAAAATGACAAAATTACAAAAATTTCAAAAATTTCAAAAATTACAATAATTACAAAAATTACAAAAATTACAAAATTTACAAAAATTAAAAAGAATTACAAAAATTACAAAAATTACAAAAATTACAAAAATTACAAAAATGACAAAAATGACAAAAATGACAAAAATTACACAAATTAAAAAAAATTACAAAAATGACTGGTTGTGTTTTTAATTTTAAACTATATTTAAAAGCTTAAAATAATCTGTCATCAAGATTCAAATTTTTTTAAATGTCTGAGTCTTTGTTGAGATTTTCAAATTTATGTTAGTACAAATTTTGTGGTGATATGAAATTTTCTTCGAAAAACGAATTCTAGCCTTAATTTGATTTTGTGTATTTTGTTTCTTTTAAATGCAAAGTTGAGTTTTAAAAGTAATAGTCGAATCGTTTTGCAGTCTTCAACAAATTTTATAATTGAAATAAAACCTTGCTTTTAATAAACTATACTTAGTAATAACTAAAATACTCTTAATGATATCTTTTCAAATCTAAATTAAAAGTAGAAATCAACTTTTTAAGATCATTGTACCTCAAAAGTCAGATTATCTACTCAGAATATTATTGCTTGATTGAATGGAGGATAACAATAAATTCGGAATAAGTGTTTATCTCTCATGTGAGTTTGTATGATTTTACTTAAATCTGATTCATATTTGAACTTCTAATGGCTCATTCATCAAAACTAAACGTGATAAAAAAAATCTGACAAAAGATTCGAAGTCAGGTAGCAAAAATTTTTATAATCAAGCCCCAAAATTTTGATAAACGGCGACAACATATTCAGTGCTTAAAATTTTAAACAATAATTCCTCCGTTTGAAAATTTTTATGAAAATAAATGATCAGCAGTTATTATTATTTTTCCAAAGAATTTTTATTAATTATTAATTTCTGAGAAGATCTTATATTAATTTTTGAATTTGGAATTAATAGTTTTTAATGAAATCTGGTGTTATATTTTATGTATTCTATATCTGTGCACTAATTCTGATGTTCAAAGCTTTTAATTCTGGTTGTATTTGCAATTTAAATTTGCATTCGTTTTGTGGTGTTTCGGAAAGTTTGAAATATTTATTTCAATTTTGTAAACAAGACTGAAAATACTACTTTTCGATATTGGTTTTTGTCAGGTTTTTTTTAAACCAAATGGTGTTTTTCAAAACAAACATTTAGGCACGGAGATTAAAAAATGATTTTAGAAATCACTATCGTTATATTTCGGCAATTTTGGGATTGTTATTATTGAATTGTTATAAGGTTCTCCCGCGATCTCAATGTGTTAAAAGAAATTATATTGAAGTTCTGAATAATTGCAATACGGCTTAAAATTTTAAAAAATAATTTCAAAGATTCATTTTTGTAATTTGAAAATAAAATTAGAAAATCTCAATTAAAAATAAATAAAATAATTTAAATAGAAAATTTATTTCTACGAAAAACAGTGGAAAAATATTCAGAAATACTAATTAAATTCTTCCGGGATTTGGAAAAGCCGCCCAACTTAAACAAATATACTATCTACCGTAAATGTCATCAACCAGATTCAAGAACTTGGCCGGAAGCAAATAAGTCTACCCCGAAAGGTAGGAGTCATCATCAAATATATGCTTGTTTGTAAGATTCCAAACTCTACCAGACATCCTACACGGGACGAAAATAGATCTTCCGGGAAGGTTCCCCCCCCCCCCCCAAAAAAAAAACGAAATAATTCTGTAGGATGAAGATGCGTTATATCGTTGCCGGCAGCGTATTTAGATGTCGGTTCCAGATCTGATTTCGGAGCAAAACATTTGTACGCTGTTTTGGTTTTGCTGTGTACCCAAAAATAAAGGATTCCTTTCAAAATGACAAATTATGGTGAAAGGATTTTTGAGACATTTTTACCCCTGAATTTATACTTCCCAGTGAGCTTATAGCTAGTCGATCCAAACTAAAGAAAACCGCAAAAAATGCATTAATTTTTTCAAAACTTGTTTGGCGCTTTTTCCGTCGTACGTCAAAACAGAGAGCTTAAAAGAAAAACAACCACAAGAGACGACGACGATGAGGACGACGGGATCCTCCAGCAGGAAACACACCCAAATTGGCCACGTGCTGTGAAAAGACTGACGAAAACACGAACCCGGTACCAGCTGGCGGAAACTTTTCATCCGCTTAACGAACTTGGGAAATTCGCCCCAAATAGATTCATCCTGTTGAGGATGAATTCCAATGGAAGTTATTAATTGGACATGCGCTTTGCTCAAATGGAATTCATTCGAAATGAATGTTGTCAAAAAGAAAATTGGGGAAAAACTGACAGCCTTTGGGTGTTAGCTTGATAAACGACGACAACGATGAACGTAATGCGTATCTTCAAACCGGAAAAGATGCATCCAACCATCCGCAGGAGGAGGGAATTGATGATTGAGGGCAGTTGTTGCGTGCTTGAATGTTGTTGTTGTTGGTGTTACCCTTGGTAATTGATGCTGCGAGTCTCTATTCGCCAGGAAAAGTCGGGAACTGGGTCACTTGAAACGTTTGTCAATGTGACTGCTAGCTGTGATTCTGCTTCTACTTGTGCTTCCAATTTTGGCTGATGACGATAACAATAATAAAAATGTAGTAGAAAGTTGTATAATGAAGGGTGTTCGATCTCGAATGTATTGGTCACCCTGGAATGAATAACGCCTGAAAGTAGACAAGCTATGTTTCATCATATTTTAAACGCTATTATGTTGCCACTCCTTTGATATCATCCTGTATTCTTCGAAATCGCGGGAAAAGTTGTAATTTTGAATTCGAATCAAATAGAAACTCTTTTTAGTGTTAACCGTTCTTCAAACAAGTTGTTTCTCTTCCCAAATCCGGAATGGTCTGACACCACAAATGATATCTAATTTTCCTTTTTTAAAGAAAGTACAACCTGCTGGTTAACATTTAATATAAGATTTGGAGGAAAAATTAAATTTTCAGGAAGGTTCAAACGAAGATGAACAGATAAAAATCAGCTTGGTTTTTATGTCTGCACTATATACCTACGAATATCTCATTTTTCGATGTCAACAAGTGTGCTAAACTTCGAAGAATAACGCTTAAGTTGTAAACTAAACCAACAAACAAATTCTTAGACCCTCTTCCGTCCTAGAAATTTATACCCGTTAAAGTTTCTGGAGTGTCAATTTGACATTTCTGACTAAAACCGCTATATATCTTGGTTTCTTTACTGATTTTCACAGAATTTATAGTTTTAGAAATCTCATAATGTAAAGACCTCGTAAACTCTAAGACAATATTCAGCTACAACACATCAGTTTCCCTTTCCGTTATTCAAAGTCTATGAAAAAAAAATCCGAACAAACATGCTTCGGATAAAAGACTATGAATCTGCTACGGAATCCTCTTAAAAACTTTCTTTTATGGTCCAAGAAAGCTGAAGTTTTAATGATTTATTTTGAGATCATCAAAAAATGTACAAAGTGGTGTAAAAACCGTACTTTTCAACCAATTGTAAAAATTGTATAAGTTACACCACATAAATTTTGATAAAAGGATTGGAAAGTTGAAGTAACTTGGTACATTTTCGCATCTTTATATTTTCAAAATCCGAAACCCGCAATTTTCGACCAATTTTCAATGTTAGCATTTTTTTAACAGATTTTGTAAACAAGAGAGATATAGCGATTTTATGCAAGAAGTGTCAAATTGACATTCAAGGTCTAATTAGGGAGTTTTTTAGTTAAGCTTTCAGGGTGCGTCCATTAAAAAAGTAATGATGCAAAACTAAAGGGTAAATTTTTTATTCACTTTTTGAAGAAGTTTATCGTAAGACGTTGTTCTCAAAATATCTAAAGTTTTAGGCGGATTGAATGTTTATTTTATTTCGTCAATCATTAGTAGACATCGTTTACTTACAAGATAAAAAGAAGTGGTTTTTGATATGAGCCTTGTGGAACACCTAAAGTCACTTGAATGAGATTTGACTTGTTGACTGTTCGTTAAATATGATTCAAGTAATTTCAGAAGTCCTAAATCAACTTCAGCGTTTTGCACCTTATAAAGTCTTATTACGTTAGATTTCTGCACAGATTTTAAAATAGGATAATGAGCTGTCTTCCTGTTTCTAGAGACATATCAAACGACATATTAAAGAGTATGTAAGTTCATTGGCAAGGTTCTTAATAAAGACTGAAGGAATTACATCTAAACTAAACTAAACGGTTAAGTTTTCTCAGAAGATTTCAACACATTGATGACAAACAATACTCAAAATTTATAAAATGACAAATGAAATAAAATTTTACCGAACTAACAACTTCAGATTTAATTACTAAAAAGTTAAATGCGTTGAATTTGTTTCAAACTTCTTCCAGAAAATGCACGTTTAATTGTCTAATCCCCCTTTTAAATAAATTCCTACACGGCAGTCAAAGCATTGAGATCGCAGCCTTTAACTCACAACCCTTAATTTAGTATTTTTCAGTATGTAGTAAATATTAAAATGGTTGGTTCCTTCAAGCTGGATTATTATCTATCATTAATTTTCAGCAATCAGTCCAAATAGTTATTCAGCTGAAGAAGTTAAATCATTATGAAGATGGATCATTGCATCCACATTTTACATGCTATATATTATGCATGCAGAAAAAATCCAAAATATGAGTGCTAATAATCATGGCAGCTTTGTCTACTAGCGACACGTCACAAACTTGACTTGAAGCATGCGATTGATGGCCATAGGAAAATGTACAGTAAAAACATAAACAATGTTCAACAATTAGATCGAAATCGCCTACTGGACTGAAAAAAAGAAAAACAAACCTGACATGGACAGGACAATGACAAGAATCTCGCTAGTAAAAAAGCGTCGCAAGTCCTACTGTCGCTATTCGTTTTGGTGCTATACACATAATATTCTTTTAAACTCTTTTTGAACATTCCCCAGTGGCGGTAGGGACCACTATGAAACCACTCAATATTTTCCGAACAGGGAGTATGGGAGAGTGGGGAATCATGGGCCACTTTTTTTCGTTGTTCCATAACTTCTTTATCATAAAAGATAAATTGAGAATAAAAAATGGTATGGTTTTCTACATTTTCAAGGTATCATAAGGTATTTTTTTTAAATTTTTTAGTAAGTTATTTTCTCCAAATTCTGACTGTTTAAAAAAAGCAATATTTTTTGGATTTTGAAAAATGGTGGGGAATCGTGGGCCACCAAATCCATATTGACCAAATAACATGCAAAGTTTATGAGTTGACCCAAAACTGTGATTTCATAATTCATTTCGTTATTTAAAAGCAATTTCAGGTGATGAAATTAAAAAGAGAGCTGGGTATTATCGCAAAGATTCCAAAACCCGTTTTGGAAAAATTTCTTATATAGGATAGACAAAATATTTTTCATAATTCTTCATTTGGCATAAGAAAACTTTGCAGATAGGTAAAACGTATTTTATGTTCTGAATGTGTACAAAAACATAAAAATATAGGTGATTCAAGATGTGTGGCCCACGATTCCCCACAAGCTATGATTTGCAAATTGGTTGCGTTTGTGTGACTTATTGATGTTTCATCAAAAATTCCTTTTTCACGTGAAAGATCATGACAAAACTAAGATCATAAGCGTATGAGCATATTTTTGTTATGCACTTTAGGTTCCCCATCGATGAAATTAGCGGGTGTTTTTTTAATTATGTTAGGAAATTTTTCTAACTTTTTTTAGCTTGATAAATAAAAGAAGCATATGATGCGTATTTCAGTCAACAACATATAGGAATACATGCTCACGCAAAGCGACGACGATGCCAGTTGGTTTGAGATTTTTATCTCAACACACATCTGAGATATTAAAAGTGGCCCACGTTTCCCCATGGCCCACGATACCCCACTCTCCCCTACTTTTTTATCCCCAAAGTAGACTTACTATTTCATCCAAGAACCACGTGCTTGTACCCTGTGCTACGAACAGTAGACAGAAAAATCCCGCCAAAATTTCTGGTGATGATGAAATAACCCCGCCAGAGGAAACAAAAAACGGTTGGCAAAATGGAAGCCATGACTTTTGATTCGTGTGAATAAAAACGAAAGTTGTATGGGAGGGTCCCTTTTTTTAGGTGGGAGGGGCTCAAGACTATAACTAAATCCTTACCATGGTCCAAACCAAACACATAACTGTACCAAATTTCAGGCTGATCGGTTAAGTGGTGTGGATTTTTATAAGGTGCATTCAAACAAACAAACAAACAAACAAACAAGCAAACCAACAAACATATACCTATAGTCTAACTCATTTTTATATATTAGATTTTGTATTATAATCTCAAAGTAGATCAATTTTTACAAGACACTCATCAAAAATATGTTTTCTTTTGATCTAATAAACTGCATACTACCTAATAAAAAAAATTATCGAAAAAGTTGTTAATGAAAAGAATATGTTTTTTCACTTCTATGAAATAAATTTTAAATTTCACTGTATTGAAAATGCAAATGTTCTATATTCTTAATCTTTTATAATTTTAATTCCAGTACGGAGCTTGATCCAGAAAGTTTTAAAATCTAATTACAATGAACGAATATATTTTTTTTTCAATTTAAAAATTCAGAACTTTCTGCCAACATTCAACATCAGAAGTTTGAAGTATTGTTTTGCTTGTTTTCTCAGAGACTCAATGAATGATTTGATTGATAATTACAATGCTCCTTATTTTAACTAAAGTATGAGCCGTTTCTAGTGATGAATCGACAAAAAATGCTCTTTGTTTAGATTCCTCAAATTTCAGATTTCAAATTTGAGTTTTGAATAAGGGTTTTTTTTTTCAAAATTATATGCTGATTTTGAACTCTTATTTCAATTACTGATAAACTGATTTCTGATTTAAATTCTTATTTTAGAATAATGTTCCATAATCTATTGTTCATTCCGAGGAATCTTCATTGTTCCTTTAGTTTTGCCAACATTTTATATTTGTTTGTTTGTTTGTTTATTTCTTAATCCATCGGACCAGAGGTCTAAATTAATGTGATGGGAAAAGCACAAGCCACAAAAACCCATCAGTGGAGATAGCATAGACGATACAATAATTAACAGAATGTAAAAACTAACAGTACTGATTAACAAAATAAAAGCAATACTAAGATCTAACATCAAAACAAAATCAAAACAAAAATTAACTTAGCATTGCAGCTCGTAGGCGGTTCACAAAAATATCACTCGTTAAATTAAAATCAAATTCACTACATCCAACATTGTTGAACACTGCACACATGGAACGAATAGGCTGATTCTGACCGTAGAGTGCTCGATGAAATCCTAGCCGGAGAAATTCTCGCGTTCTCAGTTGTCTAGGCACCACGTTGAAGTCGACTCTCGCAAGAATGTTTGGCGCATCGATGTCACCGAGCAGCAATTTTCGCTGCAAATCGCTGTGAATACGTAGGAGATTCTTCCAGGACTGCACTATGTGTCAGTTCCATACAATGAGGCGACAAAAAGTATGATTAGATGTTTTGGACTGTTTTGTAATTTTTGAAAAATTTTGTATGAAAATTCCAATTTTAACTAACTTAAAGTAAATTCATGTAATTTTTTTTTATAAACAGGTTTTAAAGTAGGATGCTTGGTGTTGTTTTTACCCTATTTTTAATTTCTTTTGAAAACCGGGTTTTGAACTAATTATGAAATTTCTTATTGAATCATTCCTTCTAATCTAAATTGAGATTTTGCTTTTCAACACTCAATTTTGTCCATCAAAACTGATGTTTAGTTATGGTATGATTTAAGATTTAGAATCTTTATCAGAATCAATTTTAAATGCGTTTTAGAAATTGCCAGTCCTACTGGACTCGATTCCTGGTATCGGCAAGATGCGTTTCTTCATATAATAAGAATGTTCAATCAGTTGGCAGCTGGCCAGATATAACTCGGATGCCGGAATACCTGTAAGTCAACTAGCCCGCCTAATTGACTCGTTCATCCAAAATAAAACTACATCAACATACGCAATATTCACTCCATAGCAGTTCTTACGAAGCCATGGAATCCGGGTATGGTTTGTCGAACATAATAATCTAAGAATGCATGTGAGCACAATTCTTAGGCACAAACTGCGGTGAATCCGTGCACCCATGGTGAATAACCTACATACATAACTACTCTAAGATTTGCGAAGTACTTATGCTAAAACTATGACTAGTGCAGAAGAAATTAGAAGTAAGCATTTATTTCTAATTGTCTTGTGTGAAGAACAAAAAGGTATAACCGTTTCATGTTGTTTAACAATTAATATTTTTGCTTAATAACGGAAATATGTGAAAATAATATATTTTTATTATTTTTCCCTTCATGTATTCATCGTAGCGCACTATTGAGATTTTTTTTTTCGAGAAAAAATAAAAAATCATGAAATGAAGGGTTATTAACATAATTTTTACAAAAACTAAAGATAATATTACAAAAAAACAACAAATTTAGTTTATGACATAAAATGTGAACAAACAAGTAGGAGTAGCCCAACATAGCATAGAATATGCTAATATATTTGACTTTAAAACACAAATATTCTTGAAAAATCCTCATGGTTTAATAAAAGAATTTATACAGAAATGTTCCACATTAAAATTAGGGGCGACAACGACGTTGTCAATAAACAGAAACACTACATAAATTTTCAGTCAGCCTATAACTCCATTTTACCTTAAATCAAAACACTGACAGACAAATATAAACATAAAATCTAAAGTTAACAAATAACTACATACAGTAGTGTAGATTCGCTAGATTGAGTAAGTTTAAAACAGTATGGTAAAATGGAAAATTATAGTAAAATAAATTTAATTTAAGGTCCCCTGAAGAGGAGTGAAAAGCCAAAAGTAACTCGGAACGTCCGGACCAACTGGCCAGTAATTTCGTAATTATTTATTCACAATTAGAATTAACAATAGATAAGATTACGACTATTTCTGTCATCATTCAAGATTGTCATTGAGTATTTGATATTAAAGATTCCAACTCATTTAACAACTTTGTTGTTAAATCCATGTTGTAATCCACCATGTTATTTGCTGATCTAGATTCGATCTCAAGACAGTTGGCATAGAAAACAAAAAAGCTATCGACTACGCTGAGACTTGCTGGCTTATAATGGTTCGGAAATTTTAGTTATATTTTGAAAATAATGTTTCTGTCTGAACGAATTTCACAAAAAATCGGTATGAAACCGGTATGTTTTGCCAAAAATCGGTTTTCGGTATGTACAGATTCTTGGTCGGGGAACTCGGGGGAACACCACTCTTTCTCACGGAACAAGCCGAACTGAAGAGAAATACCAACTATGCCTGCCTGTCTTCAGTGATCTTTCATTACTACCTAACCATAGACTTAACAAATCTTCAGGTCTATCGATGATCAACTTGAAATTTGTTCTCAGAACAATTTTTAGACAATCCCATAGTTCTTTTGAAATTGTGCATATTTTAATTTTGTGTTCATCGCTGATCTCCTGGGAGCATACTGAGCAATTGTTATCCTGTAATGTCTTGAAATTAAGGACCGAAATAGCCAAAAAAAAGAATATTAAACATCATAAATGGTCGATAACATAATGCTCACCTTAGTTATACTAAATAATATATTTTTATTCCCATGAAAATAAAGTGTGAACAAACCACAATTTTAAGATTTTCACTGCAGTACCATCATCAAGTAATTTCGTCTACATTGAAGTCGAAAAATAACCTTAAAGTGGGAAAAATGTCTTGTCATCACCACAGTCAACAGACTCCTTTCAGTAATCATCCCAAGAAGAGGAACCAATAACAAAAAAAAACAAGAAAAGATTCCACGAAACATTCTGTGTGCTATCTGCTTTCAACCAGTCCGCGATAATGGTCTTCGTCTTAGTTGCTCTTCTCAATGGAGTGTGGTGGCCCTGGCCATTTTAACCATCACCCCAGGCCCATAATTGCCGCCACCGGATGATTCCAACCCCTTCGATCGTCGGCGTCGCCAGCCATTCATTCATTCGTTCGGTTTCGGTGGAATTTGGCGACTCCTCAGGTCAGGATGCTTGCAGCGACCGCACTTAGAAGATTTTTCCAGAGGTTTTTTTTCTACCCTAAGAACTTCCCCTATCCCTTTATTTCACTTACTCTTCCTCCCCTCAAGTATGCACCGAACGCGCGTTTGTTTGGTCGTTAATTTAACGAGGTCTAATGGAGCCGAAATTTAGCAGTTGTTTTTACGGGTTTTTTTCCACCGAGTCTCTCTGTTTCTGTCCCTGGTCCGGGGCTTTTGGCCGCGTTTGTCGGACATTTTCGCTTTCATTTAGTGCGAATGGTCAACGTTTTTTTCCACGTCTGTCTCTCTCTTCTTGTTATTTTTCTCCGGCTGTTGGATACCTTTTTTCCCAATTTACCCCGCTAAAAGGTGGCCTTCCGTTAAGTCGACGGACAACACAATGAATGGCTGTAATCTGTACGGCAAATTATTTGCCGTGGACGTATTTACTGAATGGAAATGTTCACACCTTTTCAAGGCGCCTTTTGGTAACTTAATCGGTTGGGAAATGAGGGATGTACCTTTCAGAGAAAAAAAAACCAACGCAAACACCTTTTTTTTGCGTTGCGATTGTGAATCCACTGGTATTGTTCAACTGAATAAAAATCCATTGAATAAGTTTGTTTTGTAATAAGAATATATCAAAATTTAACGCAAGAATACCTTTTAGAAGGAAATTGTTTTCCTATTTGATACGGTCAAAATTTGGTCAAGGGAAAAGGCTTGTATTTAATGGCAAGATGCCAAATCCGCCAAAACAGTACGGAACAACCGTGTTTTTTCAGGAAAGGCAGTAGACGTTTATTCAAACACTCTTCCACGTAAATTTCTTGGTTGACAGTCCCGCAAGCTATGAAAATGCTGCTTTTCAAGCCACAGGTACAGATGTCTTGCCAAACCAGATATTTCTTCGCGAACTTTGACAGTTTCATGTGCTTGAAAATATCTGCTACCTTTCTTCTTCCTTTTGCCGTAGAAAACTCCTGTCCCGGAAGCTACTTGTAGTCGGCTTTGACGTAGGTTTCGTCGTCCATTACCACGCAGTCAAACTTCGTCAGTATCGTCGTGTACAGCCTCCGGGATTGCGCTTTGGCCGTCGTATTTTGTTTATCATCGCGATTTGGAGTCACTACCTTCTTGTGAGTCGATAGTCCAGCTCGTTTTTTGGCTCGATGCACGGTTGTAGACGATACACCCAGATTATTTGCAGCATCTCGGAGAGAGAGGTTAGGGTTTCGCTTGAAACTACTGGCAACTCTCTTTGTCGTCTCAGCGGCTTCCGGTTTTCGATTTCCCCCCGATCCAGACTTCCTGGCTGTCAACAAACGTTCCCCAAACAGTTTAATTACATTTGTAACGGTTGATTTGGCAACTTTTAGCGATGTTGCCAGCTTTGCGTGCGAGTAGCTCGGATTTTCGCGATGCGCGAGCAAAATTTTGATACGCTGCTCTTCTTGCTTGGACGGCATTTTGACAACTGAAGAGTGAATTTTTACTTTGAAGTTATAGATTTTTTTTTATTGGTCCCCGTTCTGTCAAACCAAATTCAAATAAAGTTTTGAACCAAAATGTGTTTTACATATTATCAAAGTTTAAGTTAAAACGCTCGGCAGTCTCCAACAAAGAAGTACAAAATAATAAAAAAATATACAGTGGTTTTTCGTTTTTTTCTCCACTCGCCAAATTCACGCTCGATTTTATCACAGTTGTTTTTTCGTTTTTATCACTCTTTTTATAAATATCAGAAATCATTTAGAAATCATTCAAAAATCATTCGGAAATCATTTTAAATACCTTAAAATTCATTCAAAACCGTAGAAGTCCTTTTTAATTTGTTATTTTTTATAGTTTAGGGTGTGGTGCTTGAGCATTAAATAATTTAAAAATTGTCACGTATTTGACTATATTTTTTCTGAATACATTTTCAATCGTCATTAGGATTTTTGAAGAGTTATTTTTCATCGACATAAGTATTTCAACCTCAAGCTACATGTTGAGCTGGTGATGTGTTCTGCGTTATTTGTGCTTGTTTAATCATTCTTGAAGGAGATTGATTTTACCTCAACAAAATTTTTGTTGAATCTGAATATGAGATAGTGACTTCAAAACTTTTTTTCTGAAAAATATGAAAAAGAAGGGATGATCGAATAAAGATTATGTGAGGCTTTTGAAGGCAAAAACTTCTTTCGAGGCAATACGACTTCAAAAATCTGAGAAGTGCAAATTCGCACTTATTTTTTTAAAAAAAAGTTAATTTCTGTTTAGAATAAGAGAATTAGGTATAAGATAGAACCACTGTTTTCCATAACAATAATCATTAGACTCACTCAAAGATACACTTCAATGAGATAAACACTATTAAAATGATATTTTATATGCTTAGGCTTTGAGGACAAATCGTAAGATTGTTATGGAGACTTATATTATAAACTTATATAATTACATACATCGGTTGGCCGGCCCAGGGGAAGAAATTGCGAATTCGTGCCTACGCCATTGAGCCGGGCTGGTATAATGATCAAAGCTGACTGATACAAACCCTTTACACTACTTAGGATGTTTGAACTTATCATTTACGACTGAAAAAACATTTTTTCGTTTTGCCAAATTCACGGTTCGCCATTTTCACTGAGAAATTTTTTTGAACGTTATAAAATGGTACAAGGACTAATGCAAGAATGCCGCTGAAAGACCGAGCAGGTCAGTTATTGACCGATCGAACAGATCAGCTCAAACGATGGACTGAGCACTTCGAACAACTCTTCCGAGTCACGAATAGCGATGGCCAACAGAACCCGCAGCTTGAAGCGCCAACAGTAAATCGCATAAATGGCGTCAACTCGGAAGCGCCCTCGCTGGCTGAAATAGAAGCGGCAATCAAAAACATGAAATCCAACAAAGCACCTGGGATCGATTGCATCCCTGCTGAAATGCTGAAAGCCGACCCTGCCCTGTCAGCACAAATGTTGCACCGTCTTTTCGCTGACATCTGGGATACTGCAACATTCCCGGCCGACTGGATGCAGGGTATCCTCGTAAAGGTCCCGAAGAAAGGAGACCTGACAGAGTGCGGTAACTGGCGAGGCATAACGTTGATCTGTACAACCCTCAAAGTACTCTGCAAAGTGATCCTGAACAGGATCCAGGAGAAAATCGACGCTACACTCCGACGGCAACAAGCTGGATTCCGATCCGGACGATCATGTGTGGACCACATCACAACGCTACGAATCATACTGGAACAAATCAACGAATTCCAGGACTCTCTTCTGCTGGTGTTCGTTGATTTCGAAAAAGCATTCGACCGACTTAATCATGAAAACATCTGGGCGGCTCTAAGGCGACGAGGGGTCCCAGAGAAACTAGTCCATCTCATCGAAGCACAATACGAGGCATTTTCGTGCAAGGTCTTGCACGACGGTGTCTTGTCCGAACCAATCCCGGTAACTGCTGGAGTGAGACAAGGATGTATCTTATCACCGCTACTTTTCCTCATCGTAATGGATGAGATTCTGACTGGATCGATCGACTGTGCACCGAACC
This sequence comes from Uranotaenia lowii, assembly GCF_029784155.1. NCBI lineage: Eukaryota > Metazoa > Arthropoda > Insecta > Diptera > Culicidae > Uranotaenia > Uranotaenia lowii. The sequence continues at coordinate 358,249,761 of NC_073693.1, read as the reverse complement.
GAGGATTGCCGTGGAATCCTTTAACAATGGAGCAACTGAACGACCTTGACCTGGCTGACGATATTGTTTTGCTCGCCCAAACACAACCGGACATGCAGAGCAAACTCGACGACCTCACCGAAAGCTCCAAGGCAGCAGGTCTCAAAGTCAATGTCGGAAAGACCAAGTCGATGGAGATCAACACAGGAAATCCCTCCAGTTTCATGGTAGCTGGGCAACAAGTTGAGAAAGTGGAGTGCTTCCAGTATCTTGGTAGCCAGATAACGCCTGATGGTGGTACCAGGAAAGACATCGAAACCCGGATCAGAAAGGCCCGATTTGCGTTTGCGAGTCTCCGAAACATCTGGCGGTCACGCCAGATCTCTCTACGAACAAAAATCCGAATCTTCAACTCAAACGTCAAATCCGTATTGCTGTACGGGTGCGAAACTTGGTGCACATATGCGGTGACGACGCGAAAACTGCAAGTATTTGTAAACCGCTGCCTGCGGAACATCATCCGCGCTTGGTGGCCTGGCAACAGGATCTCGAATGAGGAACTACATCGCCGGTGTCATCAAAGGGCGCTAGAAATCGAGATTCGGGAACGTAAGTGGAGATGGATTGGGCACACGCTGCGAAAAGATGAAAACGAGATTTGCAGAGAGGCGCTTGACTGGAATCCAGAAGGTCATCGAAGAAGAGGCAGACCCAGAAATTCGTGGCGGCGAAGCCTAGCCGCTGAAATCCGAACTGTCGACGAGAATCTTGACTGGGACCAGGTGAAGACGCTGGCTCCGGATCGTCAACAGTGGAGGTCTTTTACCACGGCCCTATGCACCGGAGGATCGGCGCGGGATCATTAAGTAAGTAAGTAAGTATAAAATCGAATAACTACTGAATATGAATGATTCATTTTAAAGCTGTTGGAAATAATAATCCAAACGCCCAATCAGTAAATCTGGATGTAATCGACAAAATCTGGCAAAAGATTCGAGTTCAGGTCGCCAAAATTTTTTAAAATCAGTTATAAAGCAAAGGTGCCTAAAAATGCTATATTGTTGATAGAAGATTTTATTCCAACAGAGTCTGAAGTTATTGACTTCAAGGATGAAGCAACGACGAGCAAGCACTAAACTTCTAATGGGTTTTGAACGGATCTGTACAAAATTCTGCTTACTGAAATCAATTTTTTTAAATAGTTAAAAATCTGGCAAAATCAGGCTTATTCCCAAAAAAAAAAAACCAAAAATGGCCTTCAAAAATCAGGCAAACCCTGGAAAATCAAGCACATTGCCATCTCTGTTTACAACTGTCCTCATCGATAACTACAGAACCGTTCATAATTGTATAGAAATTGAAAGCACGCGCACTGTCACTTCGACTTTGAACATCCATAACTTTTTACTCAATTATCACACTGTTATATCACCAAATTTGGGCTTTCTTAAATTTGTGTGGCCTAAGAAACAGTAATTCTACAAAAATCGGACTTTTTGGACTTTTGCCATTCAAACTGCAATATCTCAGAAACTTCGCTTCGCTTTCTTTTGAAATTTTGCAGAGTAAATTTACAATTTTATGAAAATTGATTGAAAGTTTTGCAACTAAATTAACATTGCAGTACTTGTACTTTTTTTCACAATTTGCATCTTTCGCAAGGATTGCATCATTTTGATCATCTGTTTCCATGAACTTTCAATAAATCGCATACCAAACAAGAAATACGCCGAGATCTTCCCTCGTACGAGGAAATTTTTGTGGGTGACAGCCGAGAGCATTTTGAGTTCGATAAATTGGCGATATTTTCAATATCTAGGAGGGGATGAAAAACACAATTGTTAACACTAGAAGGACCGGCAAATTGAATATAGGGGAGAGTGGGGATACTTGATCCCCTTTTCTTATTTTCATCATATCTTTTTGAAATAGTTTAGCAACTCGCCGTCTTTGACATTTTCTGACAGCTTGTAACTTCAAGTTTCTGTGCTCCAAAAATTAGAACGATACTTGAACCCGTTGATGAACGAGAAGCATTTTCGTGGGAGTAAAAAAATTGCGATTTTTCTTAAGTTAGGGGAGACTTGATCCCCTATTGAAGGAGACTTGATCTTTTATTCAGGAAGCCCTAATCCTTGTATAAAAATCAAACAAAACCCCAAGATAGAATGTTAATTGACTATTTTGGTCATGTTTGTTCTCATTTCACAATGTATAGCAGACATAAGAAGAAAATTCTATAACTTTGTCTAAACGCTAATTACATTGCATACTTAAAGGCGCTATTTTTTATAATTAAGAGAAAATTAATTATTTTTGCTCTTTTCTTCAGACAATTGTTTGATAAATATTAGTTTTTGGATAAATATTAGTAATTTCGTAATCAGCAATCATAACTATCAATTCAGAAGAAGAATAAGCCGTTTGGAAGGGGGATCAATTGTACCCAACTCTAGGGGATCAATTGTACCCATAATCAACATTTTAGAAAACTTTTTCTGAAAAAAGTTGAGAGTTTTCCATTGCTTTGAAAATATGGCATTATGAAGTTCATTTTACGCTCGAACGTTTGATACATTGGAACAAATATTTTTTTCATAATTTTCCCATGTAAGGAACATTTTAAAGTGATGAAAAAAGATCTTCAAGTTACATTTTGTGAAATTTTTCAAACAAAGTTCAATTACTCAAACAATTATTTTGTTAAAATTTTTTAAACTACAAGTATTGGTATTTTGCTCATTTTGGCACATTGTTCTAGAACATTTGATCTTTGTAAGACATTCCAGTTTCGAGATATAGCTAAGGAATCAAGTATCCCCAGGGATCAAGTATCCTCATTCTCCCCTACCTATTCGGACCGTGACCAGTCAAAATGACTGGTAAAGGGGAAATTTTGTTTATCAAAATATTTTTAACTTTTTTCTTTTAAAATTATTTTGTTATTAATTCGATAACATTTTTGTTATAAAATGGAAATATTTTTTCACCATGGGTGCCCGGAATCACCTCATTTTGGCATAGTTGACGAATGCGTGTATGTCATAAAATGAATATGTCAAATAATTATCAAAAAATAAAAACACATTATCAATCTAATTATAAAAACATGTTGGATGCCTATTGGTTTTGACCATGGTTGCACGGTTTCACTTCAGTTTTGTTTTAGTAGATATTTTCTAGCATCCATCGCTCTGAAATTTTTCAACCCGATGCCTATAAATTATACCTGATATTGTAAGTTTTGAAACATATATTTTATATATTGATGATAAGTTTTTAATCGCCGATAAATTTATTAATTTAATATGTTCATTGACACGTGCGGCGAGATGAAACGCTAGGTAGAAGAATTTGTAAAGGCATGAAGAATAGGCGGATAGGCAAGCATCAGATGAGCTTCGTAGGATAAAGTTTGGATAGGTGTTGAAACTGTAAGTCTAGGGCATTTTTATTGGAAAGCATGAAAGTGTGGTGGTACGCCTTTGCCGTACAACAGACTACTCTGTATAGGAAGCGTGATCGACTTTTGATCAACACATTCCTAAACACAGCAGGCCAGTTGGACTGTGTACTGTCAATACACAGTCAGCCTGACTGTGTATTGACAGTACACAGTCCAACTGGCCTGCTGTGTTTAGGAATGTGTTGATCAAAAGTCGATCACGCTTCCTATACAGAGTAGTCTGTTGTACGGCAAAGGCGTACCACCACACTTTCATGCTTTCCAATAAAAATGCCCTAGACTTACAGTTTCAACACCTATCCAAACTTTATCCTACGAAGCTCATCTGATGCTTGCCTATCCGCCTATTCTTCATGCCTTTACAAATTCTTCTACCTAGCGTTTCATCTCGCCGCACGTGTCAATGAACATATTAAATTAATATTTTATATATGTAGAGCAATTTACCATGGGTGCACGGATTCACCGCCATTCATCCAAAATCAATTTTTTTGCATGTTAAAGGTAAAGAATAAAGACTTTTAAAGATTCAAATGAAAATGTGTGTTATGTACATGGTTTTTCACTATGGGTGTACGGATTCACCGCGTTTTAATCAAATATTGGACTTTTTGCAATTTTTTAAAAAGCATTATTACAAATCTTAACTAAACCAAAGTCGAAACCATGTCTTTCATGTTGAGACATAATGATTTAAATAACGATTTTTATTTTAAGTTCCGTTTTTTTCATTCCTGGAAATGAAATATTTCAATTATATCTTGAAATAATAAATTTATTTGTTTATTATTAAAAAACAGGTTTTTGCAATCGTATATTTATCTGATAAGATCTGATCAACATCCAAGAAATTGGAAAACGGTTACCATGGATCGAGTAAATTTTAGGAATTATATGCATCAAGTTATGTCGTGCGATTGAAAACAGTGGAAATAAAAATAATGAATCAACATTGTTAAATGTACACATTGATTTGTTTTTCCTTAAAATTTTTCGATCGACTTATATTGCATTTCAAATGCCTATCATATCTAACTGAAAAATATTTTGTGTTCTGAAGCAAATTGAAAACTATTATTTCTATATAATTGACAACGGCGAATTTACAGCGATTCCGTGCACCCATGTTGAAATATCTTAGCGTCGGTGTGGTCTATCAGATAGACTGGCGTGAGTCTAGTCTAGGTATGCTAGGTGTACTGGGTTCGATTTCCCGTACCAGCAATAAAACTTTAAGGTTCAAACCCCATAAGTTGCCGACAGGTAAGATGTGTTTCCTCTTATAATAAGAATGTTCAATAAGAATGTTCAATAAGAATGTTCAATCAGTTTGCCAGCTGGCCACGTATATACACGGGTGCCGGAATACCTGTAAGTGAACTTGCATTGGAAATTTGTCGAACCTAATAATCCAAGAATGCATGTGAATACATTCTTGGGCAGAAACTGCGGTGAATCCGTGCACCCATGGTGGATAACCAACATATGAAAAATAACCATATATAAAAAAAAACATTTAAATTGTTCAGTTTCATAGCTTATGTCTTCAAATTTGAATAAATGCATACACAATTCATAATTATTAAACTCATTCTTTTAGTATAAAACATATTTATCACCTAAAACTTCTCGATTACTCGAATAGACATGTATTAAATCTAACATAACTTTTACAAATCTTGATGAAATTTCGCCAAATTTTGACAAAAAGTTTGATTATAGTTGAGCAACAAAACAGATTGGAAAATTGGAAAAATTGTGTTGGCTCATTGTCTTGAATGTAGATTGCAAATGAAACCAAAAGCAAGCAAAAAAAATTTATCATGTTTGAGTTATAGGGTTGTGAATTTTACCAGTCATTTTGACTGGTCACGGTACGAGTGTCCATGGCGAAATTTTTCTCGCTTATTAAAAGAGCTAGTGGAATAAAAAATACACAGTTTTGTAGAGATTCAAAATTCATGAAAAGTCGTATTTTTTGCGAATTTTTAAAGCGAAGTATATAAAAGATATTCAACAAACAAAGTGTCCAACCAGTCATTTTGACTGGTGCGGTCTTTCAAGTGTTAAAATCCCAGAAAAACAAAAAAAGCCCCGTATCTTGAAGGAAATCGCGGAAAAAAATAAACTTTTGTTTCTTTTGGCGTTTGAAAACATAACAAAAAATATCGTCGAAAAGATGTTCGATGATTTTCGGACTGATTGCACACACTTATTTTTTAATAGTCAGCTCAATGTGTTATTCTTAAATAAAATATAATTGTAAAGATAATGATTTTTATTTTACTCTTATAATATCGATATGTTGAACATTTTTTGAAACGTACGTGTACAGAAACATACATTTTTAATGTCGATATTTAGCAGTGTAGCTACAATGTAATATGAGCTGTTGGATGTTATCCATCTAATAGCTGTTTTTATCAGGTTCAATCTATACTGTAATAACAGAACTCAAGAAACCCCGGTTTTCAGATAAACAGATCAAACATCCAGATATATCATAAATAGCAGAGCTTTGTAGTCATTTTATGCTATGCTACGATATTGAGGAAATTTTCCGAATGACAGCATCCCAACTATGCATTGTTGAAACAATACCTGCAAACGAAATTATTTTCCAGAGCCTGAGACAATTCAAACAAGGAGAATCCATAAGATTATTAGATGGAATTGCAAAATAATGACACATGTTATTTCCAGGATAACTTCGACTTAATGCTGCCTGGCTGCACAGATTCATCAAACATTTGTGGGAAAATTTATTCTCAAACGGAAGAAGGCTTCACACCCATACAGAGGCAGAGCAGATCAGAACAATCTGATGCGATGGTGTCATTTGGTGAATAAACTCACAAATGATTTCACATCAATGGTCGACTGATGCTGCTTGGCCGGAGTTTGTTTTTGCATTTTGTGTGAATGGACTTTACTGGGTTTGGGTCGAACGAGCCAGGGACGGGGTTATCATCAGTTCATCGTTTATCGGCAAACCCGGACTCCGTTCCCATGGGAAACTCCGAGTGTTATCTTCCCATCCTGTGTGGGTGAGACAGGATGTGTCAATGGATGGAGATTTTCTTCCTGTTTCGGTTCCCAAGATTATATCTACTATCATCTCGCTCCAGATGACGAACGAAAGATGTCAAGCCGTGTGGTTTGACTTTGGTTTAGTTCTGTGTTTCAACATTCGGACTCCTCAAAGTGTGTTTCATTTCCGAGTTGTCAGATTGGCAAGTTTTTTTTGAGTAGATTAGATGTTACCGCAGATGATGAACATAGTGACAAGACCCTTCTGACTTGCTCCACTCTCGCTCCAGAGGCCCCTTTTTCCACCGCAGATTGAAGGCTCTTATTTAGAAGAAAATGTCACCAAACTGTATGACCGAATAATTACTCCAATGGGGTTTTCCTGAATCATTCGTCATCTTCATTTTTCGTCGCAAGAAATTATATGGACTTTTTGGTGTTTTCTCCCAGTCTCTTGAGGTTAAACGGAACATAAATCTCTCATTTTGCGTAATCTCACTCACTCTCTGGAGCCCCGGCTCGAGGTTTGGCAGAACAAAATCATCCCCCCTTTCTACTTTATACATTTTTTTCGAGGGGAAGTGCCCAGGGCGTCATTCATCATTTGATTTCTGAGTGCCAAAAATCCAGGAGGCTCACAAAACATGACACTTTTCTGCCAAAGATTGGTGCAGAGCATTTTGACGAAACCAGTGCCGGAATAAGCGTTCAGGGGGCCCAAGTCCAATCATTTCAAGTGGAATAAGAATTCTTAGGCATGATTTAGAAAACATCGTTTGTAGTTTTTTTTTGTCTTAAATTTATGAGCTAAACAAATTTCATTAAAAAACGTTTATACTCAGTTAAAATAAAATTTTGACAACAGATTTATAATGAAAAAGTTAAAACATCACAAATTTAAGACCAAACTGAAACGAAATTAAGACCAACTCGGGACAAAACTCAGATTAGGAAAAAAATTTAGAAGGATTGAGACAAACTTTTGAATTTAAAAGATTCAAATAATGTTTAGAAAAAAGTAAATACAATACAATTCGATAGAGAAATAAGCTAACATAAAGATAAAAATCAGAAGTAAATTGAAATAAAAATGATTAAATTAAGAACCTTAAAATTGAAGAAAAGTCAAAATTAACACTGAATTTGAACAAAATTAAAAAAAACACAAAAATCGGTAGAAACATTTAAATCATTTGAAAAAAAAAATCCAAGATATTATTAAACAAAATTAAGACATAAGTGAGTCAAAAGTTTTAGAAAATTCCGTTAAAATCATGGCAATAAAACGACCGAATAAATCCCAAATATGGTAATAAGTAAGAACAATTTAGGATAAAACAAAAAAAAACAGTTTTAATTGATTAACAACTCATACAGAATAAACTGAAAAATTAACATAAGATAATGTTGAGAAATTTACAAAAAATAAGTCAAAAGTGAAAATCATTGGAATTTAAATAAATACAAACAAGAATTGTGACATCATTTAAAAGAAAATCGAGTGAGTATAGAATAAAATAAAATTTAAATTCTTAGTAAATTATGACCTAATTGGAACAGAATCGAATCAGGTTTACCAAATAAATTTAAATTAAACAACGTTTAACAACATTCGACAAAATATAGAAAAAGAGAAAAAAAACTGTTATCAAATTGATACAAAACTCTCACAAATTCGAAATAAAAAACAGACAAAACTCGAGTTTTATTTTCAGATAAAAATTTCATTAATAAATCGAAAAAACATTCTAATAAGGAAAAAAAATTAACCAAAATATCCAAATCCAAATATTAAGTTATGAAATTTAAGCTGAGGCTTAGGAAAAATTAGCATTATCATAATTTTTCAAATAATGTTTCGAAAAAGGAAATATAATACAAATTGAGACAGAAATTAGCTAACATACAGACAAATATAAGAAAAAATTGAAATAAAAGTGATGGAATTAATAACATTCAAATCAAAGATAATTAAAATTGACACTCAATTCAAGCAATAAAGTTAAAATATTATGAAAAAAGGAACACAAAATTTGAACACACACTTAAATCATGAAACAAAAAAGGTGATACAAAAAATCCAAGATATCAAAAAAAACCAAATTTAGACAAAAGTAAGTCAAAGATCATAGAATATTCCGTTAAATTCATGGCAATTCGACACCAAATAAAAATTCAGAAAATCAGGGATAAAACAAAAACAAAGTTCAGGTCTAAATGATTGGAAACTCAAACGAAATTGAGACACAACAAGCTGAGAAAAAATATTAGAAAAAAACATTGATATTGACAGGATGCGGGCCCCGATGCGGGCAATGGATCAAAAAGTCCCATTCATCCGATTCCTCGGAAAATAAACACTCAAGATAAGTATCATTTGGTTGAAAATTTTCAAGTCCGAACATGCGTTTTTCAGACATAACTTCATTTTCTCGTAAAAATTCATTCAAGATAGGTCTCATTTTGATAAAAAAAATTCTAATCCTTATCAGTGTATTTCTTAATTTGATACAAAATAAAGGGAAATTGTGGATGAAAAAGTCGCTTATTCTCCATTCGTAAGCTCGTGCGGGATCTGAAACTATTTCCATCGATTTTTCGGACATTTTAATAAAGAAAAAGTATATTTTATAGAAAAATACTAAAATAACATCGAAAAAACCAGAAGAAAATTAAAGCAAAATTCGAACAAAACTTAGACTTCACAAAGACAATATTTAAAACAATTAGAGTCAAATTTCAGGAACAAAATTTGATGAAATTGATGTAGGATGGAAATGTCATGCAGAAAAAATATAGACAACAATTTCACAAAATAAAAAAAATTACAATACATCACAACATTCAAAAAAATAAAGAAAAAGTAGGACAAAGCTGTGAACAAATTAATTCTAAACTTAAACAAATTTGAAATGAAAACAGACAAAACTGGGCTTTTTCAAGAAAAAATTGATACTGATAAATTGGAAAAAATAATAAGGAAAAAGTTGAACCAAAATATAAAAAAAACTAATTCAAATGCAAATTGAATCCAAATGTTAACAAATTAAATTTAAGTTAAGGCATAAGAAAAGTAGAAAAAGATTGAGACTAGAGTAAGACGGAATTAGGAAAAAATTAGCAAAATTAAGAAAAAGAAATTTATATTTTCTGATATTGTTTTTATATTTTTATAATGTTTTTGACATTTTTGTGTTTTATTGTCACTTGATATTTCTTTGTCATATATGTATGTGTTTTTTATATTGTGGCTGCTCAATTGGGAGTTTGATGCTATTTTTAATATAATTTTAAGTATTTAATTCAGGTCGAATCAAGTCAAAATTGAGACTAAATTAAGAAAAATAATTACAAAATAAAATCAAAATGGGGACAATCTTTGACTACAAAGATATGAGAAAAACTTATTTGGGATAACATTGAAATATAATGCTAACAAAAATTTAAAACAAATTTAAATTAAAACTAAAAAACTAAGAAAAACTTAATTTAAAATTTGCACCAAATGAATTAAAAAATTTAGAATTGAAACTCACAAAACCAAGACGTTGCTTAAATTCAGTTTCGAGAATATTGAGTTCAATTTAAACGGGAATGAAAATAACAAAATTTGTATAATAAGATTTAATTAACACGAGATTTATTAATAATTAAGACATTATTTGGAAAAATTGAGGAAACAAAGTTCTCAAAATTTGATCAACATTAGAAAAGAAGTTTCAATCAAATAAAAATGGAAAATGCAGAATTTGACATAAAAAGAACATAGTTGTGACTTAATTGTGTAAAAAATTGAAGCAATATTGGGTTTAAGTTGAGAACAACTCACACAATTGCAGACAAATTCAGACAAAGATGTGTGAAAATTCAAACAACAGTCATATATGAATATATATATCTATAGAAAAATGCTTTAAAATTATGGCAATATTGAGACCAAATAAAGACAAAATATTGTATGTATTCAAAAAAATTAAAAATAAAACAAATAAAAAATTTTGGTTTTTTTTGATGAAAAACTCCGACAAAATAAACTAAACAAACTAAACTAAAAAAAACTAAACTAAAAAAACAACATAACACAAAAATGAGACAATTAGAAATAAGAATTCAAAAGTGAAAATCATTGAGATTTTCTAAAAAATAATTACAAAAATTGTGGCAACATTGTAAAAAACAATTGAGACAAAGTTTGTGCAAGCTTAGAATGAAATAAAATTTAAATTCTGACTGAATTGTAACCCAACAGCAGAGCCATGAACAAATTGCTACAAAACTCAAACAAATTTGAAAAGAAAAACAGATAGATAAAACTCGGTCTTTCAATAGAAAAATTATATTGATAAGTTAAAAAAAAGTAAAGAAAAACAATTAAACAAAAAATTCTAAATAAAAATCCCAATGTAAAGAAAAAAAATTAATTATTAAGCACAAACAAAAGTTCAAAATGAATGAGTAAAAAGTAAGACAAGATCAGAAAAAAAAATTGCAAAATTGAGAAAAGTTTTTTTCTATTTTTGTTATTGTAAAATTGTTTTATTATTTTTTTTTCATTTGTTAAATTTATTTTAAATCTTATTTTTACTGCCGTTTTTTTGTATTTTTTATCATTTATTTATCATTCTTCTATCAAATTTTTTTTATATTGTGCCTGCTCAATGAAAAGATATAAGCAATTTTTTTATAGTTTATGGTAGTAAATTTAGGTAAAAAAACCCAAAAGTTGAAACTAAGATGAGCTTTGACGACAAAGATTAAGAAAAACTGAATTGGAACAACATTCAAACATTATGCAAACCAGAATATAAAAAGATATAGAAAAAACTAAGTTATTTAAAAAACTTAAAACTAAATTTGGACCAAATAATAACAAAATTTAGTCAAAAAAATTTCACAAAACCAAGACGTAGATTAAATTAGATTGAGATAGTTTCGAGTTAATTTGAAACCAAAGTGGTTGAAGAAATTAAATTCTAGACGACTTTTTTTTATCAAAATTTAGTCAAAATTTGAAAAAAAATACTACCCCCCCTCCCCCAAAATACTGCAGAATCGAAAACAAAATGGGAAGAAGTCGTGACTTGATTGTGTAAAAATCAAAACAATTTAAATTGAGAACAACTCATACAGTTCCAGACAAATTCAGAAAAAAATTTGTGAAAATTCAGACAACAGTCAAAGAAAATTGCGTTTAAATCATGGAAATATTGAGACTGGATAGAAACATAATATGGCTGAAAAAATACCTTATTAACATTTGAGATGAAACCAAAACAAAATTCAGGTTTTATTGATTAAAGAATCAGACAAAATTTGAACAAAACAAGCTGGAAAAATAACATAAGAAAATGTTGAGAAAATTTTAGAAAAAAATAATCAAAAATGTAAATTATTGCAATTTTTTTGGAATCATTTCACAAGTATTGTGACAACATTGAAAAGACAATTGAGGCAGAGTTTGAGCAAGATTCAAATAAAAAAAAAATTAAAATTCTGACTTAACCTTAAAAGCCGTTCGCTAAATATCCGTCTCGA
>NC_073693.1:358210382-358237251 GCF_029784155.1 Uranotaenia lowii | reverse complement strand
TCAAAGCAGCTTTTCATTCCTAATTTCTTATGATTATTTAAACTGAAAATCAAGAATCCTGAACTTCAGAAATACGAAAATATGTAGAAATACAATTTTGGTTACGGGAATATAGAATCAGAACCTCCAAAACGGGTTTAATTTAAAATTTAATATTTATACCTGAATTTCTTTGATAAGGTTTCCAGATTGTCCGACCCCGGATATTTAATATAAAATGTGGGAAAAATACGGTCTGATCCGGTTGCCCGGATTTCATTGAAAAAGCCGGGTTTGTTCTCTTTCTCATTTTTAAATCAAACTTTTAAAAACAAATTGAGTTGTAAATTATTTTTGATTTATGCATTCAAAATTTTTGGAGCAAGTTTCACAAAAAATAATCACGAAAGGTTTTTTCAAGTTTTTTTTTCATGATTTTTAATGAGCAATTCCTAGGTTTTGATCAAAATGGCCCGTGTTTGGATTTTGGTGGAATATTTTGGAATCAAATTCCCAAATTTTGCCAGATTTTACATAAAACAGCCCGGATTTGCCCGGCCCGGATACGTGCTGAAAATATTCTGACAACTTTAGTCTATGAAAAAGTGAGAAAATTTTGAAAGATTGTAGCAAAATTTTGAACTTGGAATGGGGTTTTGAGGTTTTGGCATTAGTTTTTAGTCTAGATTGTTTTTCTTGAATACATTTGCTTTTTATCAGAATTTGATGAGGTATATTTTTCTACATTACTATTTCTTTACATTAACCACACTAACTAAAGTCTTATACTATTTCAACAGTTTCATGAAAATTGTCTATACTTATAAGAAGTAATAAATCAATCACTTTTCGGACCGAATTCAGAAAACGGTTTCTTACTACTTCAGCTATCTTGGACCCTGAGTGAATTTTTTTTGAGCATTCCGTAGCTGATTTAAAATCTTTTATCCATGCTTTATTTTCGGATTTTTTTTTATTAGAATTTGAATAACAGAAAACTGAAGTGTTATATACGGGGAACTGAAATGAAGGGAGAAAATTCGTCAAAAATCACACATATTGTGCAGTTAATTTGTCGTAATTTGTGGCAATTTGTTAGAGAAAATTAGAAGGTTTGAGTTCAAATGAGAGAAACCAGTGCTCAGAGAGAGTGAAAATGTGCTAATTAATAAATCAGTTAAGAAACCGAGAGATATAGCGGTTTTAGTCAGGACTGTCAAATTGACACTCCAGAAACTTCAACGGGTAAAATTTCTAGGACGGAAGAGGGTTAGATAACTTGTTTGTTGGTTTAGTTTATTACTTAAGCGTTATTCTTCGAAGCTTAGCACACTCGTGGACATCAAAATATGAGATATTCGTAGGTGTTAAGTGCAGACACAAATAACCAGCTGATTTTTATCTGTTCTTTTTCGTTTGAACCTTCCTGAAAATGTAATTCTACCTCTAAAATCTTATATTAAATGTAAACCAACATGGTGTCCTTTCTTTAAACAAGGAAAATCAAATCCCCCTCATGATAGAACTTTCCGCTAAATTTTTACTATTGTTATCTTCATCAGCAAATGTAAAGGCACAAGTAGAAGCAGAATCTCAACTAGCAATCACATTGACAAACGTTTCAAGTGACCCAGTTCCCGACTTTTGCTGGCGAATTGGGACTCGCAGCATCAATCACCAAGGGTAACACCAACAACAAGCACGCAACAACTTCCCTCAATCATCAATTCCCTCCTCCCGTGGATGGTTGGGTGCATCTTTTCCGGTTTGAAGATACGCATTACGTTCATCGTCGTCGTCGTTTATCAAGCTAACACCCAAAGGCTGTCAGTTTTCACATTTTTCTATCCAATGAATGTTTTTCGAATGAATTTTAGTTAGGCTAAGCGCATGTCCAATTCATAACTTCCATTGGAGTTCATCTTCTGACAGGATGAATGTATTTGGGGCGAATTTCCCAAATTTATCAGGCGGACGAAGAAATTCCCGCCAGCTGGTACCGGGATCGTGTTTTCGTCAGTCTTTTCACAGCACGTGGCCAATTTGGGTGTGTTTCCTGCTGGGTGATCCCGTCGTTGTCGTCGTCGTCGTCTGTCGTGGTTGTTTTTCTTTTCCAAGCTCTCTTTTTTGACGTACGACGGAAAAAGCACCAAACAAGTTTTAAAATATTAATTGCATTTTTTGTGGTTTTGTTTAGTTTGGATTAAAAAATCGACTAGTAATAAGTTTACAGGGTAGGTTAAATTTAGGGGTGAAAATGTCTCAAAAATCCTTTCGCCATAATTTGTCATTTTGAAAGGAATCCTTTTTGTTGGGTACCCAGCAAAACCAAAACAGCGTACAAATGTTTTGCTCCGAAATCAGATCTGGAACCGATATCTAAATACGCCGCCGGCAACGATGTAACGCATCTTCAACCAACAAAATTATTTCGTTTTTTTTTTGGGAGGAAACCTTCCCGGAAGATCTATTTTTGTCCCATGTAGGATGTCTGGTAAAGTTTAGAATCTTACAAGTTAGCATATACTTGATGATGACTCATACCTTTCGGAGTAGACTTATTTGCTTCCGGCCATGTCCTTGAATTTGGTTGACGACATTTACGGTAGGTATTTTATTTGCTTAAGTTGGGCGGTTTTTCCAAAACCCGGAAGCATACAACTAGTATTTATGAATATTTTTCCGCTGTTTTTCGTAGAAATAAATTTTCTATTTAAATTCTTTTTTTAGTTTTTAATTTAGATTTTATTTATTTTCTTTTTAAATCACAAGAATGAATCTTTGGTATTATTTTTTTAGTTTTAAGCCGTATTGTAATTGTTCAGAACTTCAATATAATTTCTTTTAACACATAGAGATCGCGGGCGAACCTTAGAAAATTTCAATATACTTAAAAATAATAACAATCCCAAAATTGCCAATATATAACGATAGTGATTTCTAAAATCATTTTTAAATCTCCGTGCTTAAATGTTTGTTTTTATTTTTTTTTTATTTTAAGAAACTTTCAGCCCTTGGCTGGTTTGTCTCTGTGTTTGTTTTTAAAATCTCCAGGTGGTTTTGAAAAATTTACATAAAACAGTGTAGTACTTTCAGTCTTGTTTGAAATAAATATATCAAAGTTTCCGAAATACCACAAAACGAATGAAAATTAAAATATCAAATACGACCAAGAATTCAAAGCCTTGAACATAAGAATTAGTGCACAGAAACAGAATACATAAAAAATAACATCAGATTTAATTTAAAAAAAAATAAATCCAAATTTGAAAATAAATGTAAGATCTTCTCAGAAATTGATCATGAATAAAAATTCTTTGTATAACTAGTAACAATTGATGATCATTAATGTTCATCAATTTTTTTTTTTTTGTAGCGGCCCACCACACTCCCCCACACCAAAAAGCTCATTAGAGCCCCCTGGTAATGGACGCTACTGTTCTCAGCATGTCTGGCAGCAACAAAAAATAATAAAAAACGCGGGCAAAATTTTACTCATGCTGAGAACTGAAATGTTTAAATTTAGTGCGAGGAAATGTAATGATAATACTAAATTAAATACTACATGGATCTCAATGGAAAACAGATTTCCTTTAAAGAGATCCACTATTTGATATTAATACTACTAAGCAAACATTTAATCAAATAAGACATTATAATTTAAATAATTAATAAAAAAAAAAAACACACAAAGAAACTAAATTGCTACAAAAATTCACAAAAAATTAATTATAAAAGAAGAAAACTGGTCACTGATCGAACAGTTTTTAACGACTCAATTTTTCTTTTAATAGCTGTATTACTTTGATTTTGAACGTCTGGAAAGGGCAAAAAGCTCAAAAATTTTGATTTAGAAAATTTTTGCGTCCTGACCTCGAATCTTTTCTCAAATTTTTTCTATCACGTTAAATTTTGATGAATGAGCGTTTAGAAGTTCAAATGTGAATCATATTTAAGAAAAATCATTCGATAAACAAACAAACCTACCCGAGAGACAAACACTGATTCCGAATTTCTTTCCATCCTCCATTCAATCGAGCAATTATATTTTTCCATAGATAATCTGACTTTTGGGATACAATGATCATAAAAAGTTAAATTCTACTTTTTTTTAATTGAAAAGTATTTCTGTTATTACTCAATAACGTTGTTTGAAAGCAAGGTTTTATTTCATTTGATAAATTTGTTGAAGATTGCAAAACGATTCGACTTTTGCTTAAAAATCGACATTGCATTTAAAAGAAACAAAAACCACAAAACCAAATTGAAGCTAGAATTGAATTTCATATTACCAAAAAAAAATTTTAAAAATTGTTCAAAATTAAAACCACAACCAGTCATTTTTGTTATTTTTTGTAATTTTAGTAATTTTTGTAGTTTTTGTAATTTTTGTAATTTTTGTAATTTCTGTAATTTTTGTAATTTTTGTAACTTTTGTAATTTTTGTAATTTTTGAAATTTTTGTAATTTTAGTAATTTTTGTAATTTTTGTAATTTTTGTAATTTTTGTAATTTTTGTAATTTTTGTAATTTTTGTAATTTTTGTAATTTTTGTAATTTTTGTAATTTTTGTAATTTTTGTCATTTTTGTCATTTTTGTAATTTTTGTAATTTTTGTAATTATTGTAAATTCTGTAATTTCTATCTTTTTGTCATTTTTGTCATTTTTGTCATTTTTGTCATTTTTGTCATTATTGTCATTTTTGTCATTTTTGTCATTTTTGTCATTTTTGTCATTTTTGTCATTTTTGTCATTTTTGTCATTTTTGTCATTTTTGTCATTTTTGTCATTGTTAACGCCAAATAATTGCAGCGCTAGTCAAGAATCATCGAAACCTAATCTGCAACCCAATCGACCAACAGCATCAAAGAACAGAATCTGTGCCACACGCATCTGACCAACAGATAGCGGTGCGTGTGAGCACTAGCATATGTACAATAGGTGTAGGCAAAGGAATAGGCGATAGTCAATTGGACTCGATCGGCAGTTGGTCAGTTAGAAGTAAAATAAATTAGAAGCAATAAAAGACCCGTGCCGCTTGGTTGTACTATAATACAGTCCACTGTCTATTGTTTGTCTATCGTTGAGCGTTTGGCTGGAAATTAAATAAATTTAACTTACCGTGATCATATCATAGTGCCGTTGCGTGTAATAGATTAATGTTCGAATCCCCAATCGTGTGGGAACTTCCGCGGCTTAACCGAACCAGCGAGTTTTGAGGAATTGGCCTCAACATTTGGTCCTTAGCGACCGGATTAAACCGCGAAGTTTGTGCGCGTTCAATTTGTGAATCTATTGTGCGTGAATAGCTGGTCAAGTGACGCTTTGTGTTTGTCTGCTTGTGTTGGGTTTGCCCAATTTTGCGCGGGTCCTTATTGTTTCCGGATGGCTTGGGTTTATCCCGTATGATCTCCGTTGGCTTGAGTTGATTCACTGCTTTTGATATTGTGTACTGGGAGAGCCTTGGCGGGCGGCTAGTGTAAAAAAAAGGCTTGATGTAAGGTCAGAAAGAGTGTAGCTTAGGTTGAACCACTTTGATTCGCGGGCTTGTGTTGGCTGAAGATCAAAAAAGTGCGCTGAAGTAGCCTGATTAGCGAGCGAATGAAAAGGCAGGATAAGTTGAAGCCAAGAAGTGAAAATTGGGTTGTCCGTCGTAAAAATTGAAGAAAATAACCCTGGGAGAAACGATTTGGTTTGTGAGGAGCCCGTTGTAAAAAATAAAATAAAAGTGTTGGGAAATTGTTTGACTTTGACTCACAAATTGTGATATTGTGAACGTTCGGACTGTTCTACTATTGAAAGTTGTGAATTTCAACAAGAGTTTCCTGAAAAGTGCAACGTAAAATTTGAGAGCTGAGCTGCAAGTGATTGAGCCGTATTTGGAAGGATTCACCAACGACCCAAGGACGTCCCATCAAAAACCAGATAAGTACTAGTAGATAGTGTGTGAATGAATGAGATTTATGAGTGGTTGAGGTGGCTGGAAAAGTTCGATTGGTTTGATTGATTGCTGGCGTAGTGTTTCGCAGCATTGTTATTGGCAAAGTCTTCAGCTTACTTATTTTACTGTGATGAAGAGTGAAGCCAATAAATTTGAAAAAATTTGGTCAATTAATCAAAAATTTGAATAATTTTTGCGTGAAATTCAACTAATTGTCAACAAATCGCCGTTTGAGGTCTCGGGAGTGTTATCTTATCAGTGTTGGTTCGAAGTGCAAAGTGATAAAGTATGGCAGATGATCTCCGACGTCTTTCTAAACAAAAGCGCATGTTATGGAGTTTGCTGGAAAGCATAGAAGATTTCCTTGTTGGCTACGACGACAACCAAGATCAAGGAGCACTGCACCCACGGCTGGCCAAATTGGACGAAGCTTACGACAGATTCTCTGATTTACACATTCAGATGGAAATGCTTTTAGATGACATCGAAGCCGAAAACGATTCTGTAGACGATGGCAAACAGGAAACCCGAAAAAAGGAACACAAGCACGCATTCAAAGAGTTTGTTAACCAGTACTTTTCGTTGAAACAGCAGCTGTTATCTAAAATGGATCCGACCCCTGTTCGATCGAGTGGCCACCAATCTAGTGTTTCCGAATCAGTTTTGACGTGTCACACGAAGTATCCTGAGCTGACGCTCCCAATTTTCTCCGGAAAGCTTTCGGATTGGATCAATTTTCGAAACAATTTTAGATCGCTGATACACGACAACAAGCTGCTGAATGATATGGATAAATTCAATTATCTGCGAACCTCATTGAAAGAAGATGCACTACTTCAAATAAACCAGATCCAGGTATCAGCGATCAACTACAGTTTGGCTTGGAGCATTTTAGAGGCAAAATATGAAAATCACAAGCTGATAGCCCAGGAGCACTTACAAGCCCTTTTTGCAGCGCCTGTCATGCGCACAGAATCTTTTGAATCTTTGAATGCCCTGTTATCAACATTCAAGATTAACCTTCAGCAGTTAGAAAAATTGGGTCAACGTACAAACAGTTGGAGTACACTGTTGGCGTTCATGCTCTCGCAGAAGTTGGACTCAACAACACACCGTCTTTGGGAAACACACCATGCTTCTAAAAACGTGCCTTCCTACGAAGCTATGGTTACATTTCTGGAAAATCAGTGTTCAATTCTGCAATCAACTGCCTGTCGAAGTGTAAATGATGAAATAAGGAATTCAAGAGCTCTCATCAGCCACAGCACGATCGCGTCAGAAGGGTTTTGCCCTATCTGCATAAATGAACCGCATTTGATCGAACAATGCTCAAGATTCTTTAGGATGAGAGTGATCGACCGGAAAGATTTAGTACGGAGATTGAAACTTTGCCTTAATTGCCTGGACTCAGGACATTTCGTCGCAGAATGCTCGTGTAGTTCATGTTCAAAATGTGGACAGCGTCATCACTATATGTTACATCCATATTCTCCGAATCAAAACAGTCAGTGGAACATGAATACCTATCCTCAAGCCCCACGAAGACCTCAACGCGCGAATAGTCAATCAAGAAACGAACTTTATGTTCAACACGACCAGTCTCGAACGAATAACGATCAACCTTCACAAAACAATTCCCAATCAACACAACAGCCACCTCCCACAAACACACCAACTGTTAGTCACCACACTACTCTACTAAGTACACAACAGAACACCCCCACTGCCATCCTATCTACAGCCATTGTTATGCTAGCCGATAGTAGCGGAAACACTGTTTTAGCACGTGCATTACTCGATAATGGATCTCATATCTGTTTGATGACTGAGAAATTATCTCGGAAGCTAGAGTTCGAACGTATTCAGGAAAGTCTTCCCATAACCGGTGTAGGAGGTTCCACTAATATTTCAAAAGAATCCGTTATTGCTCGTATATTGTCACGTACATCGTCGTTTGAAACTGCCAGAATGAAATTCTTTGTGCTCCCTGAAGTAACAATAAACTTGCCCCAGACAAGCTTGGATGTCAGTACCTGGAAACTCCCACCATCCATGAGCTTAGCAGATCCAACGTTCAACGAATCAAGCTCAGTTGATATGGTGATCGGAGTTGCCACCTTCTACGATTTATTGATAGCGGAAAAGATAAGGATTACAAATGCCGGCCCAGTTCTACAGAATACCCGACTAGGATGGATTGTCGCAGGGAAACTATCAGAACCGCTAGATACTTCATGCAGCTCCATATCGTCTGAAGTTTTTCTAGAACTACCTGCACAGGATTCGTTTAGTTTCGATCTACCATATTGGAGATTTGTCTTCTTTGTGTTCTGGCTTGTCTCGTTTGTTGGAACCTGCTTGCTTGGCCTTCACATCTTTGTTGGATCAAAAATTGTCCAAGTTAAAATGTCTCTCCAAGTGTTTTGGATGCAAAAGCTTTCTTGGAACGAATCATGGAAAACTGAACTCCATCTCTGTGGATTGAAGTTCAAAGACAAAATGGAGAGATTCTACAAATTATCGAATTATCGATGGATCACATTCCGCAAGGATGTGATAGCAAGCGATATCCAAAGATCCGACGATACTACTGACAGGCGTAACGAAGCAGCTGATACACTACTCACCAACACCACTAGCAGATACGTCCCGCGAATTTTACACCCCGCTACAGTCAATTTGACACAATATGGAAATCCAACGGAGCATCAGTAGAAAATCATCGTCAAACCAAATCCTGCATAGCTTTTTGTATTTTCCGCCCCCATGAGGGGCACTGTGGCACTATCGGCTTGTTTGACCGTATTCGCCAGGGGGCCAACTGTTGAGTTATGTTCAACCCTACTTAGTTACTTTTGGAATCTACAGTGTTTATCATTCGCCAGGGTTTCTACACCGCACCGTAATATGACCGTCTGCTCCGTCGTAGAATCGTTTGTTCGAGTTTTCTAGCTGAGTTGAAATATGTGTTTTAAGCCCCATCAGGGGCACTATTGGCACTGGCGGCGAATCAGTCGTGATTGCCAGGGGGCCAACCGATAAGTTACGTTATCTCCTCTCGATTTGTTTACGTAGCCTACAGAGTTTTTTCTTCTTCAAGATCTACACACCGTGCCAGACGATTCACCCACGATATCGACCACCGTTTAGTTAACAAATACTGCTAAGCAAGCCCCCAGAGGGGCATCCATTGGCGTACAGTGGCTAGCGTAGTCACAACTGCCAGGGGGCCAAGTTCAAAGTTATGTTGTTCATATCTGTTACCGTATCGGATTCCAAAGTATTCTTTTCCCACCAGATGCACCATCCAAACCAGATCCGAGAGCCTGTCTGCTGGGACTGCCATTTCATCAACAGATAAGTATGCCCCCAATAGGGGCACCAGTGGCTAAAAGCGGCTTATCAGCCGTCGATGCCAGGGGGCGACATGAAAGGACCCCATCTGGACCACACATCATGGATCTTTGTTCGACTACTCGACTTC
Organism: Uranotaenia lowii; assembly: GCF_029784155.1. Classification (NCBI taxonomy): domain Eukaryota; kingdom Metazoa; phylum Arthropoda; class Insecta; order Diptera; family Culicidae; genus Uranotaenia; species Uranotaenia lowii. The sequence goes on along the minus strand of NC_073693.1, from coordinate 358,227,846 downwards.
TGGATCAATCGAAGCATCTTCAGCCCCCGGAAGGGGCACACCGAGGCTTTTTATGAAGTTCATTCTTCGTTAATTCCTAGAGGCCACTGTCGACGCTAAGTTGCATTCGTGTTGAAATCAACGCAGAATTGATCCTTTCCGTCGTCAGCAGAAGCAGTTGTCAATCGTATACGCAGCACCCTTCAGAAGGCGAGATCCAAAAATTGTGGTGAAACATAATAATTCGGAAGATTGTTTTTTCTGGACATAGTTTAAGAATTTTCTGTTGAGTGAACTCAAGGCGGGCGGTATGTTAACGCCAAATAATTGCAGCGCTAGTCAAGAATCATCGAAACCTAATCTGCAACCCAATCGACCAACAGCATCAAAGAACAGAATCTGTGCCACACGCATCTGACCAACAGATAGCGGTGCGTGTGAGCACTAGCATATGTACAATAGGTGTAGGCAAAGGAATAGGCGATAGTCAATTGGACTCGATCGGCAGTTGGTCAGTTAGAAGTAAAATAAATTAGAAGCAATAAAAGACCCGTGCCGCTTGGTTGTACTATAATACAGTCCACTGTCTATTGTTTGTCTATCGTTGAGCGTTTGGCTGGAAATTAAATAAATTTAACTTACCGTGATCATATCATAGTGCCGTTGCGTGTAATAGATTAATGTTCGAATCCCCAATCGTGTGGGAACTTCCGCGGCTTAACCGAACCAGCGAGTTTTGAGGAATTGGCCTCAACAGTCATTTTTGTCATTTTTGTCATTTTTGTCATTTTTGTCATTTTTGTCATTTTTGTCATTTTTGTCATTTTTGTCATTTTTGTCATTTTTGTCATTTTTGTCATTTTTGTCATTTTTGTCATTTTTGTCATTTTTGTCATTTTTGTCATTTTTGTCATTTTTGTCATTTTTGTCATTTTTGTCATTTTTGTCATTTTTGTCATTTTTGTCATTTTTGTCATTTTTGTCATTTTTGTCATTTTTGTCATTTTTGTCATTTTTGTCATTTTTGTCATTTTTGTCATTTTTGTCATTTTTGTCATTTTTGTCATTTTTGTCATTTTTGTCATTTTTGTCATTTTTGTCATTTTTGTCATTTTTGTCATTTTTGTCATTTTTGTCATTTTTGTCATTTTTGTCATTTTTGTCATTTTTGTCATTTTTGTCATTTTTGTCATTTTTGTCATTTTTGTCATTTTTGTCATTTTTGTCATTTTTGTCATTTTTGTCATTTTTGTCCTCTTTTGTCATTTTTGTCATTTTTGTCATTTTTGTCATATTTGTCATTTTTGTCATTTTTGTCATTTTTGTCATTTTTGTCATTTTTGTCATTTTTGTCATTTTTGTCATTTTTGTCATTTTTGTCATTTTTGTCATTTTTGTCATTTTTGTCATTTTTGTCATTTTTGTCATTTTTGTCATTTTTGTCATTTTTGTCATTTTTGTCATTTTTGTCATTTTTGTCATTTTTGTCATTTTTGTCATTTTTGTCATTTTTGTCATTTTTGTCATTTTTGTCATTTTTGTCATTTTTGTCATTTTTGTCATTTTTGTCATTTTTGTCATTTTTGTCATTTTTGTCATTTTTGTCATTTTTGTCATTTTTGTCATTTTTGTCATTTTTGTCATTTTTGTCATTTTTGTCATTTTTGTCATTTTTGTCATTTTTGTCATTTTTGTCATTTTTGTCATTTTTGTCATTTTTGTCATTTTTGTCATTTTTGTCATTTTTGTCATTTTTGTCATTTTTGTCATTTTTGTCATTTTTGTCATTTTTGTCATTTTTGTCATTTTTGTCATTTTTGTCATTTTTGTCATTTTTGTCATTTTTGTCATTTTTGTCATTTTTGTCATTTTTGTCATTTTTGTCATTTTTGTCATTTTTGTCATTTTTGTCATTTTTGTCATTTTTGTCATTTTTGTCATTTTTGTCATTTTTGTCATTTTTGTCATTTTTGTCATTTTTGTCATTTTTGTCATTTTTGTCATTTTTGTCATTTTTGTCATTTTTGTCATTTTTGTCATTTTTGTCATTTTTGTCATTTTTGTCATTTTTGTCATTTTTGTCATTTTTGTCATTTTTGTCATTTTTGTCATTTTTGTCATTTTTGTCATTTTTGTCATTTTTGTCATTTTTGTCATTTTTGTCATTTTTGTCATTTTTGTCATTTTTGTCATTTTTGTCATTTTTGTCATTTTTGTCATTTTTGTCATTTTTGTCATTTTTGTCATTTTTGTCATTTTTGTCATTTTTGTCATTTTTGTCATTTTTGTCATTTTTGTCATTTTTGTCATTTTTGTCATTTTTGTCATTTTTGTCATTTTTGTCATTTTTGTCATTTTTGTCATTTTTGTCATTTTTGTCATTTTTGTCATTTTTGTCATTTTTGTCATTTTTGTCATTTTTGTCATTTTTGTCATTTTTGTCATTTTTGTCATTTTTGTCATTTTTGTCATTTTTGTCATTTTTGTCATTTTTGTCATTTTTGTCATTTTTGTCATTTTTGTCATTTTTGTCATTTTTGTCATTTTTGTCATTTTTGTCATTTTTGTCATTTTTGTCATTTTTGTCATTTTTGTCATTTTTGTCATTTTTGTCATTTTTGTCATTTTTGTCGTTTTGTATTTTATTTATTTATTTTTTTGTCATTTTGGCAATTGTGGTCATTTTTGTAAATTGTTGTCGTTTTTGTTCATTTGGTTATTTTTGTCATGTTTATCAAGTTTTTAAATGCTGTATGTTTCGTCAATTTAGTCTTTTGCTATTTTCATATTATTTTATTATTTCTTGTTGTCAATTCGAAGGTTTGGTCTGGATTTAACGGAGTTTTTGAGCTGTTTATTGTAGTGAACAAGGTTTTCAAATTATTTAGATTTTTATAGATTTATTCAAGTGTCGTATTCCATTTATGAAAATGTTCTTCTGAAATATCTTCTCTTATGTGAGAACTTTTTTTACATTTTGATTCTAACATGTTAAGAAATTTAAGTCTTGAAAAAGGATTATTTTTTGTTTTTTAATATTATTCAGAATTAAAATCACAACTAGATTTAAGTTTAAGTTAACTTTTTTCCAATAATATGTCCTGTAAGTTGTCATTTGAAATGTACACCATAACATATTGAAAAGTTCTTCATTGAAATGGAGTAGGATTGAAAGTGAGGAATAAAATGCACCAAAAAAATCAACCAATCGTTACATCGTTTTTTCAACCAAAAAAAACAGCAGCCTCCAGCTGCCTGAGAAAGTCAGGAGGGGAGAAAAATTTGATTGATGATCTTTTGTCAGCATTCCCTCCGGATGGTCGTAAATCCTTTCATGGTCTTTCATGTTTTCTTCCGCATCCTTGATCCATTCGCTTGGTGGTCCGATATTCTACAGACACGTACACACAGCCCTACACACATTTCGTCTTTCTCGATCCATCAGGTTGACTTGTTAGCCCAGATCCAGTACATTTTTCTTCCCAGGCTCTCCTGGGCGAAAAAGGTGAAATGCAGTAGCCATTCCGAAATTTCTTCTTTTCCCCCCCATTCTCATCACAAGGTTCCACTTTTGAAGCACTTGAAACACTAAACACACCGGAGGGACTCGGATGAAACCTGAAAAAAAAACAGCTCATTCCCGAAACTCCCCATGAGTCGAGAAATCAATCCGATACGAGTGTTTCCTACCTACTATTTTTTTTTTTTGCTTTTTCCAGTTATAATTTATTATTTCGGGATCGTACAGACGAGTCCAAGATTGATAGTTTTCGTCCATTTGAGCTGGACCGTGCTCAGATTCCGGGAATGGTTGCAGTAGCTAGTAAAAGCAATCGTCATTCAGGGAGGCTGCCCCCATTAAGAAATCCTTTTCATAACTTCGAACACGTCTGGCTTGTTTCAATTTTTGAAGAAAAAAATCTTCGCCGTATAGGTGAAATTGAATCGTGCGGAAAACAGGAAAATGCCCAACCACCGCCGTCATAGCAAAATCATCTTCTGGAAAGGGCAAAGGAAAAGTAAACTAACGTGTTTCCGAATGTGCTTTCTGGCGTTGCTCTGTTTCTTGCTATTGATGAGACGGAACCTTCCGAAAGGGTGTTGAAAGATTACTTTTAAAATATCTGAGAGGCTGGGTCAATTTTATTCTTTTAGCTCAAGTTTATTCTGAGCTTAATAAAAAAAATCATATGGCTAGCTATGGGGATCGAAGCATGTGGAAAGGAAAGAGTAAAAACATTAACAAACAAAATCGGTTCAGATTTGATAGCTTTAAAAACTTTTGCAGAAAAAAAAATTATGGATGGATGGAACAAATGAAACGTTCACTTGGCAGCTATCAAACTTTGATTTTAATATGCCTAGGGGAGAATGAGGATACTTGAACCCTGAGGATACTTGATTCCTCAGCTATATTTTTTCTATTTCGATTATAGTCGTTTTAACATCTTTGTTTCATTCGTGACTTATATCAACGATGCAGTTGGTGGACACTCGTTGAAAAACTTAGCCGGTAAAACTGTGATCGACTTTTACTCTTGGGCTCAAACTCGCGGACATCGGCTCAGGAAGCAACTGACTTGACAGCTGAGCTCTATCACAAGCCCCTTTTCTTCAGCTATATCTCAAAACTGGAATGTCTAAGAAAAACAGAATGTTGTAGAAAAAAATGCAAACAGAACGAAACAACAAGTCTGTTATCTAAAAAAAATTATAAAAAATTTTTTTTTTCGAGCTATTGCAATTTGTTGTAAAATCTAGAAAACCTAGAAGATCAATTTTATATCACTTTAAAATGTTTACCATACAAAAAAATTATAATAAAAATGTTATTCCAATATGTCAATAGTTAGAGTGTTATATGGTCATCATAATTCCATGTTTTCAAAGCAATAGTTAACTTTCATTTTTTTAAGAAAAAGTTTTCCAAAATAAATGTCATGGGTTAACTTGATTGCTCGAGTCCAAATGGAAATATTTTTTCTCTGAACAGATGTTGATGCAGTGATCATGAAGCATGAAGTTATTAATATTTATTCAATAACAAAAATCTATCCAACAATTTCAGATAACATAAACTCAAAAATGTGCTTCTATATTTAAATAAGCAAATTGCGACTTGAAGTATGCAATGACAATAGCGTAGTAGACAAATTTTGAGAATTCATAAACTATGGAATGAAAACTAATATGTATGTATGTATGTATGTATGGTTCCCCCATCGGTAGCAAGGTCCAGCCTATATATGAATTGCTTCTCAGGCTTCCACGGCCGATGGTTCGTCGAGGGAAGTCATCCAACCTTCAGAGACCTACAATGGTTGGCAATCCACTCCGCTTGCAATAATCTCTTCAGATTAACCCCAGATGCATTCCCTCTGAAATATATAATTATTTATACAATGAAACACATCTTACCTGTCGGCAACTTATGGGATTCGAACCCAAAAGTGTTTCTTGCCGATACCGGGAATCGAATCCAGCACGCCTGGGTTACCAGACTCGCGCCAGCCTATCCACTAGACCACATCAGCGCTCCTATGGAATGAAAACTAATATGGACAAAAAATTCAATGCAACTGTTGTCTTTGGATTTTGCTTGATTTTTGCCTAGGCTTAGGGCACCCTTATATTCATGGTAAAAGGTCTTTAATTAAATACATAATTAGGGCAACCTGAATAAACGTCTCCTTCAATAAAGAATCAAGTTTCTTTTAACATTAAAATTTTCACAATTTTTAAGACCCACGAAAACGCTTCTAGTTCATCTACGCGCTCATACTGATTAATGTAACCGCAGTTCTAACATTTGAAGCATATAAACGTTACACGCTGTCAGAAAATATAAAAAATTGTCCGCGAAATTTTTTCCAAAACGATATGATGAAATTAAGAATTTATTATTATCCCCTATTGTTTTGAAATTGAAGGGTTATTCTATATATCGAGTTTTCGACATATTCTGCTTGTTCTATCAGTAAAACATTGAAATGAATTTACTGACTAAAATATTTCTCTTCAAATATATGCCACTGACTGTGGCCTAATGTATTCAAACCAATTATCATATCATGAGGTCGGATCTCGGTCACGGCATACATATAACTCTGTCTGTGGGCTTAAGTTCACCGTAATTTACGAAGTTCCATTGAGATCTTATATTATGTACCGTCAAACGGGGCATCATACTAAAGCAGGGTTAGATGCAACAATTGTATACCACAACTATCATTCAATTTTTATTTTAATACACTGTAATAAAGTTATCATTCAATGATAACACTAGTTTACAGCATTTTTGAACTCAGTAAACTGAAGGTCATTTCCAATGTAAAATCGGGCGCTGAATCCGAAAATGAAATTCAAAAAAATCTCAGTAGAACCGTTTTTGAGTTATGCTCCAAATATGAAATTTCGAAAAAATTAAAAAAGTTCTTGTACTTAGATTGAAATATCTCGGACGACATAACAGTAATTTGAAATCTCTTTTTTGCATATTAAAGGTGAGTAAATTTTCTATCGATCATCTGAACACTGTTTTTGCGTTTGACCAACAGTATTGTTGATATTAGTGACTTTATGAGGAAGAAAATTATAAAAAACTAATTTTTTTAGAGAAAATTTTGTTTCAACTAAAGTTTTTGACTCGATGGTAGCATTTAAAAAATCTGATTTTCTTTTGTGCTTAAATGTCAATTTAAAACAAAGATTTCAAGTGGTTATCTATTAAAATCGGTTGAAAATTGATGAAGTTATGGCTACTTTACCATAACTGTAATTTTTGAAGTTTTTCATAATTTAACGAACCGCAGAACACTTATCATAGTATAGGAAGAATGAAACATGATAAATCTCACTCGCACCAAGTCAAAATTATTTATTAGCTTATCAGAAGGTCTCATACCAAGTTTCAGGAAGATCTGACCATACGGAGGGGTTGCTTGAGTCTCAAACGTGAATAAAATTTTGAGGTATTTTGCCCGGAAGGAACGAAAAATACTGGTTTTTCATCAATAACTTTTTTCATCACTAGCTGATTGTTTTTTATGGTTGATTTTCTTAAAGCCTAAAATGAGACAAATATTTCACCCGAAGACTGTAACTCGATTGGATTTGAAACAGAAAAGTTATTGCGGTTCAAAGGCCGCAAATTTTGTCCAACACGCAATGAGTACTTTTTACGCATTGCGTTTTATACGACAATTTTCGACCAAAATACAATCTTTGAACCGCAATAACTTTTCTGTTTCAAATCCAATCGAGTTACAGTCTTCGGGTGAAATATTTGTCTCATTTTAGGCTTTAAGAAAATCAACCATAAAAAACAATCAGCTAGTGATGAAAAAAGTTATTGATGAAAAACCAGTATTTTTCGTTCCTTCCGGGCAAAATACCTCAAAATTTTATTCACGTTGGAGACTCAAGCAACCCCTCCGTATGGTCAGATCTTCCTGAAACTTGGCATGTGACCTTTTGGTAAGCTAATAAATAATTTTGACTTGGAGCGAGTGAGATTTATCATGTTTCATTCTTCCTATACTATGATAAGAGTACTGCGGTTCGTTAAATCATGAAAAACTTCAAAAATTACAGTTATGGTAAAGTAGCCATAACTTCTTCAATTTTCAACCGATTTTAATAGATAACCACTTGAAATCTTTGTTATAAACTGACATTTAAGCGCAAAAGAAAATCAGATTTTTTAAATGCTACCATCGAGTCAAAAACTTTAGTTGAAACAAAATTTTCTCTAAAAAAATTAGTTTTTTATAATTTTCTTCCTCATAAAGTCACTAATATCAACAATACTGTTGGTCAAACGCAAAAACAGTGTTCAGATGATCGATAGAAAATTCACTCACCTTTAATATGCAAAAAAGAGATTTCAAATTACTGTTATGTCGTCCGAGATATTTCAATCTAAGTACAAGAACTTTTTTATTTTTTTCGAAATTTCATATTTGGAGCATAACTCAAAAACGGTTCTACTGAGATTTTTTTGAATTTCATTTTCGGATTCAGCGCCCGATTTTACATTAAAAATGTTGGTCAGTTAATCGAGTTCACGATTTTTTTAAAATTTTGTAAACTAGTGTAACAAATTGATGATGACATAGTTTTCAACATCGTGAAAAAGTTTTTTAATGTTTTGGATTCTCATAACAAAAATAAAAAATCGAGCAATCGATGCACACATTTTTACATTTTTCGATGCCATAAAAAACTTTACCTCGTATAACGGATTGGCTTAATGATACCACCTATAAACTTGATATTGCTTTTATTATCCATTACCAACACTGTTGGTGTATAAATATTTTTCAAACAATCACCAAATTTTTTTTAAATAAAATTTTTATAACTCACTTAGCTGACTGGGGCAAAATGCAACAAAATACAAATCAGAACTAAATCTCATAAATTGCGTTTCCATATGCTGGAATATGATTGTTTTGCATTATGCGTTTGTTAATATTAAAATTTCATCCATCCTAAGATTTATTTACATGATTTAAGTTATTAGAATATTTTGTAGTATTTTTTTACCCCTAAATGTATGCAGCAGATTAACACTATTTTCTCCAAAACATTTTTGACAGAAAAAATGTAAAATTTAATTCAATCATAACCAAAAACTACTGCAATTGGTGCTTCATGCGTTATGACATCACAAATAAATCAAAAACTTTATATTTTCAAACGTTTTCATTTGATTTTTCATCAATTACAGAGTCTGTTGCAATTTACCCCTTTTTCTTAGTAGGGTGAAAATCGCATGATTTTGTAAATTTAAAAATAACTGGTAAAATCAATAATTTTTCTGATTACGTCAGATTGTTGTTCCATCAACCTTAAAACTTTTGATGTACAAGAGGTATGATTATCTGTAAGCATTAAGATTTTAGAAGCCATTGAAGTTGAAAAGTGTTGCATGTTGCCCCAGTTGACGGTATTTGTTCAATATGTTATGCAACAAACTTTATTTTTAAACTTTTTTATTGTTAAAAAATTCTCATATCAAAGTTGTTTATGAGTTTATTACAAAAGCATCTCGATGATCTAGTTTTTGACATTCTATTGCAGTTTTCGACACCACAGGTTAAAACTTTAGAAACATTTCCACCTTATTTGTTAGCAGAAGAATATGAAAATTTGCGTGTTGGAATTGCGTGCTTACTTCAAGGCGTTTTTACACCATGGAAACAGTATCAATATACACGGTAGGTTTTTTTTATATATATATTTTCAGCGCTTAATTTTGACAGTTGATAAATTTGGTTTGAAATCAAAACAGTTCAACAGTAGTTAAAATCACAGCCTATGATTGAAACCACAAATTTTGAATGCTTTGTCTCTGTATCGGCGTCTTTGATTGGCAGATTTCAAAATTGAAAATTTTGAAAATTTGTTTTTAACAACCTTTTTTCCTAATTTTTATAAACGATTTTTAAAAATTATTTAGTTGAAACACAAAAAAATAGAAAATGTTTGAATTCATTTTCTATAATCAATTAAACTTCAAAACTTCCGAAAACAAAAATCTTGTTTGAATCTAGCTCATATCTCACGAAAAACTATTGAAAATTTTTAGATTCCCTCAAATAAGGCAAAAAAGACATAAAATTGAAATAAATCATTCTAGTTACTTATTTCCAAAGCAAATAAAATTTATTTTAACAAATCATTGCAGTACTGATAAGTAAAGGTAAGAGTGATTTATTTTTTTTTACAGAAACAAGAAACCATAACCTTGTTTCTTCAGAACAATCGTGTTATTCGATCACTAACTATAAAATGAACTCCATCATGATCTCTTAATTATAAAAAAACTTGTTCTTCAAATATGAATTACTTGACCTCTGAAAGCTTTGTATGGATGTTTCAAATACTTAAATTTTTACACCTCCCATAACTTTTTTTGAATGTTTTTGCTGCCTGAAGTAGCAATACAAATTTGGAAGCGATCCATACAGCCCAGAATTAGCGCAACGAGTTTCAATTTTGTTTGAAAATTTGTATGGGAAAACAAAATTTTTCATTCTAAAATCGTCAGAGATGTTCTGAAAGTTCCAAAAAATACAACTTTGGATAAAAAATATTTTTTGTTTCTTGCATTATATTTCATGTGAACAAGGCATGAACCTAACTTGTAACACAGAAAAGATATTCGATGTTATATAGATTTTTTGTTTTCAAAATAATTATTTATTATTTTGGCGTTTTTTACTGCTTGTGTGAAAGCTGTGAAACTGTAGGATGAGAATAAAAAATCTGAAAAAATTGCTTTGCGTAGCTATTGAACTAATTGATTCATTTAACGTTTGCAAAAACATTTCATGATAATATTAAATGCTCTAGCAAGCAAAGTCTGCCATTTTTAAATACCTTTCAATGGATTCTGATTATTTTTTTTTTACTTCAACCAACTTCATCCAAATTTGCTAAAATTTTCTAACAAATAATCTGAAATTCAACACTGATTCTAGGTGACCCAAAAGGCCCCACCTCCCATGAGGGTCCATTACAAATCAACCGAGGAATTTTACTGTACACTCAAAATTTGTTATTCTTAATCAAATTTAGATGAAAGAGTATGTTTATTCTATACTCGATAGTATCAATCTTGACTTAGAAATGTTGTCAAACCCTCTAAAACTAATCCCAGGCTCAGAATTCTGCTAGAGTTTTTTTCAAAATTTTCTCACTTTTTGATAGTGGTTCATTCTTGAAAACTAAATTTTAAATAAGATTTAACTCATTTCAGTGATTCTGGTTCAGTATAATCAAAATCTTTTTTAAATGAAGAGTTAATCACCGTAAATTTTATTTTGTTAAATTATTTTATCGGCTATATCGGTGAAATTTATATTCTTCGAGAAAGAATATTTAAGAATTGAAAGATTATAGATGGATAGAAAATTAGAATAAGATGAAAAATGTTGAAATTGAGCGGAAGGGTAATTTTAATTTGAAAACTTTTCAGGAGGAACTTTGAGGAACAAATCGATGAAATGTGATGAAAAGTTTTCAAATTAAAATTACCCTTCCGCTCAATTTCAACATCTTTCATCTTATTCTAACCTTCTATCCATCTATAATCTTTCAATTCTTAAATATTCTTTCTCGAAGAATATAAATTTCACCGATATAGCCGATAAAATAATTTAACAATATAATCAAAATCGGAATTTTATTTGGTGTTAATTATTTCGGATTATGTTTCCAGTATCCAGTTTAGGATTCTTAATTTTTGATTCGAATCATCTTTCAAAAAATTAAATGAAAAACTGTGTTTGAAATCGTCGTTTAAATTTGGTCTTAAATTTCCTTCAAAATTAGATTCATGATATTCGAAACTCATACGCATTTTTTACATTGAGTTAATATTTTTCCGAACATGAAAAAAAAGTTAGAAATCATTTGATAGAAATCATCAAGTTTTTGTCTCTTATTCAGATTCGAAGTTCATAAACTTTATTCTTATGCAAAATTCAAACAAAAAAAGCATCAAGATGGCGGTAAAGATTCATCATTCGAAATTCTTATTTTTATTTTGATTTGCAAGTCGGATAAGAAATACACTCTGAAACTGATTTCAATTCTTGACTCATGTTTCTATTTCAGAAACCGTATTTTTTTACATTTCTGAAAAATATTGAAATTCCGGAACAGTTTGGAAATTCAAATTTTGAATTCGGGTTCGAAATTCAGATTCAGATTCAGCTCGTAAACGTGCTCGACAGTCAAAATAAAATTATCAAGATGATCAAGATGTTTCGCTAATGAAAAACAAATGATCAGACTGAAAAAACTGCAAAATAAAGTGATGAGATTGATTCTGCGCTGTAATAAAAGAACTCCTGTCCGCATCATGTTAGATACATTACAATGGCTATCTGTTCGACAACGTGTCACATTCCTCACAATGCTCCTTATATTCAAAATAACCAAAGGCATCGCTCCCGAATATCTCCAACAATGGATAATAAGAGGCACGGATCTGCATCGCTATGAAACCCGTTTTTCGAATGAAATAAGATCAGCCTCATTCCTCCTGGCTTCGTCACAAAACTCTCTGTTCTACCGTGGTGTGAAAATGTTCAATAGTTTATCGAGTGAAATTAAAAATGAACAAGTCCTAGCTAGATTTAAGAATAAGTGTTTGACGTTTGTGAAAACTAGAATAAGTTTATAAGTACGTGTTTTAAATGTGTGTAATTCAGTTACCTGGTGATGATGATCAACTGAACATACGTCTCTGGGCCGCATATGACACCTTTACAAAAGCAATGCGATTTGGGGCGCGGTAAAACCCTTTCTTGGACTCATATGTGTGTGGGCGGGACTTTTCCCAAAATAACCCTTATCCCAGATGGTCCCTGTTCAAAAGTTGAAACAAAGACAGTAGTAGCACGAACAGTAAAAAAACCAAGATGGACGTACATGGGTAGTTAAAAGTGAATAAAGTGATGGAAAATGAACTGACATATGGCTAAAGACTTTAAAATATCTAATAAGATAACTAGCCCAAATCCCATGTACGGGGGAGTGGAGGTGGGCCATCATCATCATTTCATTTCATTTCGGTAAGATATTTTAATTGCAAGAGATCGCAAGCCTTTAATTCTGATAGTTAACTCAGTTTTAAAATAAAATCAAAGTCAGTTCGTATGCACAATCCAGCTGAAAATGACAAAAATTAAGTAGAGTTTGTGTTTATTTTTCAAATTTTATCTTATGAGAAACTTATTTTATAAAAAACCATCCATTGCAATTGATTTTTAATAAAAAGTCATAAATGATAATGAAACATGTATCTTCTTTAACAGAAATTGCAGGGAATTGCATATGTTTTGGCACACTGTTGAACATTATTAATATTTCAGTTTTTTTAAGAACCAAAGTTCAAACTTAAATTCTTAATTAGAATCGAGATTGCATAAATTCGATTTGAACCGCCAAATTTTTAGCTTTAACCTTTACTTTTGAAAATTAAATTTATTTTTAGAATTTTTTTTTTTAAATTTAAGGTTTTCTTAAAAAAAACTTATTGTAAGTTCAAAACAAATAAGAATAATTAAGCTTGCCAGATATCCATGTTTTACCCGCTCTTGCTGGATATTAGATTTAAAAAAAAATGTGAAAAATTCGGCCCGACTTAGTTGCCCAAATTTGATTGAAAAATATTCTGAGCCTGAAATTTGATTCAAGATCTGGTTATGTTTTTCGGTGAAAAAATAATAACCCAATGGGTTTTTCTCTTGATTGTGGACAGTACCTGGATTTTTGTCAATGAATGCCCGAATTTTGCCAGGTTTAAAAAAAATCACTCGGATTAGTCAGCTCGAATGCGGGAGCACCTCTAGCTTTTTTTTGGAAATCTTCACCACAACCACATTGCTCACTGGATGAAAGTGAAGGTAGCTTCAAATTTTTTTAAGTATTCTGAAATCCAAATACATGTTCAAATGTTAGCTGTTCAAAGTTTTCATGCGATTTTATTCTAATCATTCTAACCATTTTTAAAACATTAAAAGTTGTTCTTATTACATTACATATAAGGCTATGATCATTTAGTATCCGGGCAGTTACAAACGTGTGTATTTTAAAAACTATTCATTTGATCGAAATACTTTCTATGAATGAAATGATGGTGTTAATATGACATTTAATGTAAAAATATAAAAAAATAAATTTATCAACGATTTTAAGAAATACTCTATTTTTTCATAAATTCTCTTTTATATCTTTGCACACTTTTTTCAGTCATGTATTGATTTATTTTTTTTAAACCACAGAAGCAAGACCTTTGCAAAATCATAATATTTACACAAACTCACCTGGAAAAAGCAATTGGAACCGTAAAAGGAGCAAATGTGTGCAAAATTATTTTTACCATGTCTTTTTGCATCGTCAATATCTCAAGCACACGTTAACTTAAAAATCTATCAAAAATAGGCAATATAGTCCTTTTCATAACCAACACAACAGTACTAAAGTTTTGCAAATCCGAGCTCAATTAACGTAGATATTACCGAAATAAAGTGCCCGGATACTAAATGATCATAGCCTTATGTAGTAGTTTTGAGTTACTTTTTGATTATTTCTTATGTTCTCTGTCAATTTTTCGAGAGCAAACTTTTTTTTTTAAATTTTGCGAGACTTGAAGTCAGCTTTCAACAGGTTTGGAAATATTATGATTTTTTTCAGATTTTTTATATTTGAAGTGTTAATGAACCCTATGGTTAGATGTTAGGAAATTTTTGGAATTAAAATCCAATTATAAGAAGGAAAATTTACAAAAATAACTATTCGCACAATATTCATTGCCAAGAAAGTAGCCACCAGCACCGTCAAATTTTAACATGTAAAACTTGTTTGGTTCAATATTTAAACAATCCAGCCTCGTACACAAATCCGTGTTGCCGTGAAGGTTGCCGAAAGCAATGCTTGCAGGTAGGGAAAAAAGCGTCAAGCGACCAGACCAGAATTGTAATTGCAAAAGTTGAACATTTGCCAATTGCCCAGAATCCAGGGAAGAAGGATGCAAGCCTGAACAAAATCTTCCCAAACCAGAAATCCAGGGAACGACTGAAGAGTGAAAGCAACTGACTAGGTAAACAGGCACAGAGAGGAAAGAAAAAAAAACATCGAGGCGATAAAACGGAAACGAAAAGCTACTCCCGGAATATAAAGTCTATAAATATTATCCACACCCATCCTCGGATTCAGCCTCTGCTTCTGTCTAAGCCCTGGGTGGATCTTCTTTTTTCGGTTTCTTTGGCAAGATTTTTTCCAGCATTTTATTTACCTGAACGCTCACTGCATTGAAAAGAAGCTGAATGCTGATCGTCAGGGAAGGAAAGGTGTGTATCATTAAACGGAACCATTGGTGTTGGTGTGTTTGTGTGGATTTTAGTATAGTTGTTCAGGGTTGGTGGGATTCTATCTGTGCATGCAGAATTGTATGGAATTGAAAGTGTCTCTTCCTACCTTCGGATCTTACTGAAAACGGAAGTGAAAGAAAAGGAGTGGATGGTGCAAAAAGTAAGGACGAAAACCAAATGAGGTAGGGAAAGGTGCGATTTCAATTCAATTTGAATTATTTCCACTATGAAAATCAAGCAGCTTTCGATTCAAAGTCGTGTCTTCTCACTTTATGTCGAACTTTGTAGCTCAGGAGTTATTTTTTTAAATTAAGAATTAAGTTTAGATTTTTTCTTGACTTGACTTGTCATGACTCTTGATTCTGTCAAAATGATTGTGAACTCTCTGGAGCCACTTTAAACAAACATCAAGTGACATAGGATGCCATCAATATAAGCAAGACAATCATGATATTGATTTACCTTCCAAAGATTTGGAGTGCCTTTGGATGGTGGCTCCAGAGAGCTCAGCGTCATTTTTATTAACCAAGGAAACATAGAATTACAACTTATTTTACTGGAAGGTTGAATATTTTAATTTTTTACAAAAAGTACTCTAAGAAAACATCCAAACAATCAAATTCAAGCAGAAAAAACTTTTTGGTAATAACTCCAGTTGTAAATATACAGTTCATATGATGCTAATGATTGTTTAAAATTTCACATGTGAAATATACTAATGGATCACTGGAAAAAGCTAATTTCCCAAGTGGAGTCGCCACTAGCGCTCAGAGCTGTCAAACCTCATGATCAAAGTAGCAGAGAAAACACAGAAAAATCAACAAAACATGGCACTGTGTTGAATTATGAGAACTCACACGGACAAAAATCTTGAAAAAATTTCAATTTAATTTTTATTAGGAAGAAGACACTTTGTTTGAAAAAGCTCGAATTTCAGAACTCTTCCATTCTTAAAATATTGAAAAATGAGGAAAAATTGCAAAGATTTATATGTTTGATAAAAAAGTAATAAGGCAAATTAATGATCACTTATTACAAAACAACTTCTACGTACAATTCATTGATGTAAACGTTAATCTCTATGAAAATACAGTATTGAGAGGCTTCAGAATCAGTGCTGCAATTTTCTTAAAGCACAGAATGAGAATGACTTTGAATTTCTATCAGTGTAGAAAGCTCAAGCTGACATGAATGGAGCCGAGACGTCAACAAATTCAAAAGCTTCTGATCGGTGAGTCATTCTCATGCTTTCGTCGAGCTTCGTCGATATATCTGTAAGTCAGTTGAAAGCTCATTTGTGAACCAGATCAAACTTGTTTCGCTCGACTGCTACGATAGCGATTTTCGATCTTTGTATTCGATCAGTGAATGTAGCTTTAGCATTCAGTCAGTGTCAGCAAAAGTTGCTGATAATTTCGGTAGACATTTGTTTTTGCCATTTTTGCAATTGGAATTTGAAATGAAAACACGATTTGTAAACCGCTATGACTAAACGATTTTTCAGATGATGGACGGGAGGCTCCGCAGGTTAGAAATTTCTTGCTGATGCAGAATTTACTACAACTTTCTCAAAGGTATTATTTTAGCGACAATGAAAAAATATATTGGTCATGTTTATGATGAATTATCTGCACATAGTGTTTTTTACTAACCTTCTTTTAGTTTTTCTCTGATCATCCTTGTGATAAATAAAATGACACCCCATGAATAAATCAATTTTATTGCATTCGGATTATTTTCACTAGCAAATTCATAAGTATTCCATAATATTAACCTGCAATCGTAATGGGTTTTGATAAGGTTCAGAAAAAAAAAATAAACAAAATGTTGAGAAGTTCAACAAATTCAGTATAAAAAATTGACATCTCATGCAAGTGACCGACTACTCAAATAAAAACGCATTTTTGAATGGTTTTTTCATAATTCATTTCATTGTGATTGTTGTAAACATAGTTTCTTCCGCAAGCCTAGCGAGTCGATTCGCCCAAGCTTCGTCACCATTCGACTAAACTTAATGATATTGAAATGAAGCTTTTATCACTATCAGCATTGTTTGCCTGAAACTGAAAATGAAGATTTGCTAATCTCATGAACCTGCAAGGAGCCTGAATGTATACTAACAATCGATGTCTCCGATTGGTGAAAGAGTGTGCAGAGTGCTTTCGGGATTGAGCTTTCTGTTCATTCTCGTATGAATCCAGTTGGAATTGAACTGATCGATACACTGCAATAAATTCAATTGAATATTGAAAGCTGACACTGAAAATTTGCAGCACTGTTCAGAATAATTAATAAGAATATAAAGTATGAAAAAATGAAGGAAATCAGAAAAAAATGAAATAATTAAAATTCTCGGACAAGATCATTTAGGTCCGGCTGATTTCTTTATGTTTTACGTGGATATTTAACAAGTTCCGATCTCAAGATTTGAAGCTTTTTTTGAATTTCACCAGTGTCAGTTTTTTGCACCCATTCTCAATGAAAAGTAATCACTCCTGAAGAATAGCGTATAAATTGTGTGGGCTTCTGTATTTGTGATAGTGTTGTTCGCGTGCGGCTCTGCAAAAATCTTTTTCTTATGCATGCGTGGAATTGAT
>NC_073693.1:358155619-358209882 GCF_029784155.1 Uranotaenia lowii | reverse complement strand
ATTTTTGACAATTTTGACAATTTCGACAATTTTGACAATTTTGACAATTTTGACAATTTTGACAATTTTGACAATTTTGACAATTTTGATTATTTTGACAATTTTGACAATTTTTTCAATTGTGACAATGTATCTAAAATTTCAGGGAAGCTGATAGGATCTGGTTCTGTCCACTAGTTTCGGCGTTCTACCCCACAGTGTGTTCTCGTCGTTAATATTCCATTCGGTTCTAATTTTAAGCGCTCTAAATAGGGTTAATACTTAAATGGTGCGTACTGTACAGTTTTCCCCTACTCTGTTTAGGTCGGATCTGGAATCCTGCCATTAAACAAAAACTATGGTAAAGTGATTAAGATCAAATATGTTGTTTTTTACCGAAGGAGGACAATCGACTAAATTTGTCATAAGTGTGCATTTTTTTACCATGACATAACTTAAGGGATATAATTCGTAGAATTCACTCGGTCCGATCATGTATTAGGTATTGATCCCGATTTATTCATGAATAATAAACAACTACCCAAGTAACAATTTTAGCTTTATTATGGTCAGCAAAATATCGTTTGGACTATCGCATTAATCTTCATAAAAAGCTAAAGCGCATTCTATAACATCACCTGGACTCTTATAAAGCCAAAATCAGGCTATTTGGCCCTACCCTAGAAACGTCATCAAGACATATAATTGTTGGTCATCAATGTTGGTCACCAAAGCTTTTAAAAAGCTATTATTAAACATGTTAGAAATTTTTGTTTTTTTTCGGTTCTGTCAGTTCTCGGAGTTTTTTTTTTCATTTTTTCCAGCAACCATAATGGTTGATGAATGATGATTGCATTATTCAGATATGATCTGGTAAAATTAATAGCTAAAAAAACCAATGTTTTAACCATATATTGAGCGTCTTTTCTACTGCCAGTCAAGATTTTAGGTAAAATGTATATGAAATAGTATCTTAAAATAAATGCGCCTCGTCAAATCTGATGGTCAATCATGATGGAATTGATGGAAAAAGGCCTGAAAAAATATTTTCCAATGCTTGCATTGTGAATCCATCAACATGGCGTCATTTTGTGCCCTTCGATTTTGCAACCAACATGGCGTGAGTCGATTCATAGTTTTATTATGGTTTAATGATGACCCCAAAAAAAGCTACGATTTGACGTTTCTCTCGCAAGCCAACCAATTACACGCTAAGGTTGAGTTCCTCATTTCTGAGTTGTTAATCATTAGTACAGTAAATGAGGACAGACTTTTTGAATGAAAAGAGATTGGTTTTGAATGACCCGTGGAATAAATCATGAGTTGAAGTCAAATTTCGTTGTCTGACGCCATCTTGTAATCCAAGATGGCGGCTTCCGCTGAACTTTAAAATGGTGTAAATGACTTGAAATCGCATGAAACCCCAACAAAATGGGTATCGGGGGAAAGGGCTAAACGAGTAGAAGTTGAATTTCGCTATCAGACGCCATCTTGAAATCCAAGATGGCGGCATCCGCTCAACTTTCAATGCTTAATGCTGACAAAAAGTCGCATTAAACCACCATTATGCGGGTATTGGGTGAAAGGGCTAAACTAGAAGTCGATTTTTTTCTTTCCGACGCCATCTTGAAATCCAAGATGGCAGCTTCCACTGAATTTAAAATACTGTTAATCAATGAAAATCGCTTGAACACAACTTTTTTTCACGTAATACTACTACTATTTTAAGACAATTTAGATCATTTTAAATCACTTTTATTATTTTTTCATTATGTTTCTAATGCATTTAGCACTTTTCTTGTTTTGTTTATAGTTTTTGTTTTTTTTTTTGCCATTTATGTAATTCTATTATTCCTATCATGCTATTATGTTTAAATTGTATTGCTCTTATTCTAGCGAAAACTATAAGGTTATGTTGTTTCTGTTAACCGTCTGATTGAGGCACATGTGCCAAATTCGATGTTGCCAAAATCGAATGTTGCCAAAAACGAACGGGGTCTGTATTGTGGTGGTTTTTGTGGGATTTTCAGTCACTTACAGATTTTCAGAAAAACGCGAAAAGAGATATTTGACTTCTATCATTTAGCCTTAGCACCCAATACAATATATTTGGGAGTGTTCGCTACGAAAGCTCCCAGCAGCAACGAGCGATTCCCAACGGTCGACGCCGATGTCCAGCAACGACGCCCGGGGCACTCACAAGAGGAGAAGAGTGCCACACAGACGCGAGAGTACGGCGCCGAGAGAGCGAGGAGGCTGCTCTCGCTGTAAGCAAGAATATTCACGACGCGCCTAGCAGGTTCTAGGCGTTTCCATTTGGCGCAAGCACGTGGTCCTGTGCTTGCATGACAGCCTATTTAAGGGCGCATTCCTCAATGTGCCTCGAGTCATTTCCACTCCACGCGTGGTGGAGTTAATATCAACAGTGTACAGTGTAAATAAAGTAGAGAAATAAATAGTGATTAGAGACAGAGTAGAAACTGTGTTGTTTTGTTCCTGCCTTTCTTGTCCTGGTTGGATCCTCTACTCTGTTCCTCTGCTTGAAGCTCCGATAGTGATTGGTGACGCAATCCCGGTTCTTGTCAGAACCAAATCCGAAGAGTTTAGTCTTCCCGCGTCCAGACCAATACTATCGATCCAGTCCGCCGTGCCTACCGAAGAAAAGCCTTTCTTCTGGCACTAGCTTCTCCGCTATTTGCTGTGCGCTGTTCCAGCGCCTCGCTTGCCAGATTGGTCACCACCCCCCAGTCCACTAGCAGATCCACCCCGTGTGAGTCACACGTTAAAAAACAGGGAGTTTCATGCTATTTTCATTCATTTACAGTATTTTTAAGTTCAGCTGAAGCCACCATATTGCATTTCAAGACAGCGTCAGAATGCAAAAATAAACTTTTTATAGCTTATCCCAATTGACAAACACCCATATTTTGGAGGTTTCATGCGATATTCAATGATTTAAAGCATTTTTAAAGTTTATAGAACGCTGCCATCTTGGATTTCAAGATGGCGTAAGATAGCAATATTCGACTTCTACTCGTTAAGCCCTTCCACCCACTACCACCTGGGTTTCATGTCATTTTAAGTCATTCACTACATTTTAAATTTTAGCAGAAGCCGCCATCTTGGATTTCAAGATGGCGTCAGATAGCGAAATTCAACTTCTACCGGTTGATTTCTTTCAACTTATACCCCTATAATATAGGTTTTGTGCGATTTTCAGTCATTTACAGTATTTTCAAGTTGAGTGGTAGCCGCCATCTTGGATTTAAGATGGCGACGGGCAACAAAATTTGACTTCTACTCGTTTATTACTTTCACCTAATAACCATATTGTGAAGGTTTCACGATATTTTCAGTAATTTACAGCTTTGAAAATAAAAGCGGAAGCCGCCATCTTGAATTAATGATGGCGTCAAGCAACAGTTTTTTTCCTACTATTTGGGCCCTTTCACTAAATACTCATATTGTAAAGATATTCATACTACTTTCGGTGATTTCAAGTTTTCAAAGATGTATTTTTTTAATTTTAACTCAAAACCAACACGCATAACCTACCAAAAATGTGTAAAAATGGGAGTTCCAATTCAAATATGTGCTATCTAATCTGAGCGTGTCCTGTTTTGACATCTTGATCGAGAACTGTCACTAAGTTTTATGGCGGTTTAATAATCATGCACTGAGTGCTATTATAGAACATGCAAAAGAAAGCTTGGAGCAAACTTTTAGGTTTGTGTTTTATTATAGTTTAAAAAGAGCATTCATAACTCTTTCAAAATAACTAAAACAGCATGTTTAATAAAAGTTTTATTAGCGTTTTCAAAACCTTCTGAAAACATATGGTCGAAAAAAAATTATAAGCATTCTGCATGACCATAATAAAACCACCATAAAACGAGCTGCACAAAAAAATGCCATAATTAAACCATAATAAAACTTCCTAATGCTAGTTGGCATAATCTGTGTTACTTGGGTATGGTTTTCAAAGGTCAACATTATTTAAAAGTTACATGATACCGTTATTCGTGATTCGTTAACCAAAGTCATTCCACAAGACTCCGTGGTAAGAGAACACCGAAAAAGCTCACCCCAAAATAAGCTTAATTCGTTCAATCAAATGTTTCCTGTGACAGATTCCCAAATTGCCTTCCCATGAACGATATGATGTATAGGATTGCACCGCTCTCTCAGAAATGGCGGATTTTGAACGAGAAGCCCAGGAAAAGTACACACATCCGATTCCGTAGCAATGTTTCTGGATGGCGATACAAAGCTCACCCGAGTTGTATTTGGTTGGGTACGTGTTGCCTAGAATTCATTGCGCGCTCTGGAAGAAGAAGTTACGAATTTACGAATCCCGTATTCTAATCTCGAGTGTACTTCATCAAGCCAAACCAGTAAACATAAACCTTCAAGTAGCTTCCAGCTTCCAGTTGCTATTAGTCCTACCTACATACTGAGTCTTTTACCGAGTAGAGATGTCTCGGCGTAATCGAATTATCCCATTTGGGAGAATGGTTCATTCATTAGCTGTTCCGAGTGTATGTGTGCGTGTGAGTGCGCCGGAATTACGTGCCTCTGCAATGGAGAAGGGCGGAAGAACCAGATCGAGGCCCAGAACCGGGGAGCCAGAGAGAGTCATGTAATTTATTAGATTTTGTTTCCTCGACGCCCGGAAGCTCGGCTTTGGTGTGTATATTTCAAAATGTGTACGTACAAATACATATTTATTTGTGGCGGAATTTTCGCCAAACGACCAACGCAGCTTGGCGGAAAATGATACAGGATTATTTGCATACTCACACTCAAATTCATATTTAAGCGCTCGACGGCTGGCTGGATGCTGGAAGCCACTTCTTCCGGGAAAGTGTCTCTAAGCTACCAGCGAGCTACAACACGAGAATCTATTTGGTGGATTAAAATGTGAGCATTTTCCTCTTCCTCAGTTGGACTTTTGTGAACGGAATGTGGTTTTCGGGATTTTTTGGCTCCCGTTTTGGTAAATCATACCTGTTGGATGACCTGGCAAATAACAAAAAAAAGGAACTCGCAAATTGAAAAAGCGAAATTTGAAATTTAAACTCAACATTCTTTATTTGCTTAGAAAATTTCAAATCCCCTTAGGATTAACCACACATCAAAAATTATGTTATGAACCTTCACATTTTCGCAGTTAAATGTACATACATGAACAAACATACATTTTTCGGGGTAAAAATCCGCTGAAAGCGTCGGTTGACATGGGATTCTGTGTGCAGATGAATAAAACTGACAGGCGGGCGTCTGGCTTAATGAAATTACAGACTGACATACCCTCGTTCTAGCCATCCGAAATGAATAATTCTTTTTGTGAAATGGCTGAGAAATGCGTTTTTCCAAGTGTGGACGATTTGAAGACATTTTGAGTAATCTAAACTTTTGTTTCATTTTATTAGACAATAATTTAAATAGACCTTTATGTTTTAATTGTTTTTAAAATTCCTGGTCAATGTTTTATTTGAAGATCATTCGCTTATCTAGCGTACAGTTTTGTTCGGAGTTATATCAGACAAATTAATCTAAAGTATATTCGGTAAAATGAAGTTGAAAGAGGGAAAAGGTCTCAAAACTGTCGATAACTAGACTAGAAAATTGTCAACTTTGTACATTGCATCAATTTCG
Source organism: Uranotaenia lowii (assembly GCF_029784155.1). Lineage (NCBI taxonomy): Eukaryota > Metazoa > Arthropoda > Insecta > Diptera > Culicidae > Uranotaenia > Uranotaenia lowii. The sequence continues at coordinate 358,204,245 of NC_073693.1, read as the reverse complement.
TTTATTTGACTAATCTGTCAATTTCGCAAATATTTTCAATTTTGTCAGTTTTGCCATTTATGTCAATACTTTCCGCCGATTTGGTCAAATTTATAAAAAATTTCATTTATGTCATTTTTCTAAATTTTGTCAGTTTTGCCTTTTTTTCTTTAGAAAAAAAATGCTTTTGTCCTTTGAGTCAACAATGCTTTTTTTGTCCATTTCATCAAATATTCATATTTTGTCAATTTTGTTATTTTCGAAAATTTATTCATTTTGTTATGGCAAAAGTGTTTGTGTTGCCATTGTTGTTACTCTTGTAAATTTTGCGATTATTATCACTTTTTTCATCATTGTGGGCATTTTTCTTTTTTTTATGCTATTGTTATCAATTTTGCCTTTATTTTCAGTAATGTTATTGATTTTGATTTTGTAAATTTTGTGACTCATGTCATTTTTGTCAATTTTAAAAATTTCATCATTTTTGTAAATTTTGTAAATTTTGTAAATTTTGTAAATTTTGTAAATTTTGTAAATTTTGTAAATTTTGTAAATTTTGTAAATTTTGTAAATTTTGTAAATTTTGTAAATTTTGTAAATTTTGTAAATTTTGTAAATTTTGTAAATTTTGTAAATTTTGTAAATTTTGTAAATTTTGTAAATTTTGTAAATTTTGTAAATTTTGTAAATTTTGTAAATTTTGTAAATTTTGTAAATTTTGTAAATTTTGTAAATTTTGTAAATTTTGTAAATTTTGTAAATTTTGTAAATTTTGTAAATTTTGTAAATTTTGTAAATTTTGTAAATTTTGTAAATTTTGTAAATTTTGTAAATTTTGTAAATTTTGTAAGTTTTGTAAGTTTTGTAAATTTTGTAAGTTTTGTAAATTTTGTAAATTTTGTAAATTTTGTAAATTTTGTAAATTTTGTAAATTTTGTAAATTTTGTATATTTTGTAAATTTTGTAAATTTTGTAAATTTTGTAAATTTTGTACATTTTGTAAATTTTGTAAATTTTGTAAATTTTGTAAATTTTGTAAATTTTGCAAATTTTGTAAATTTTGTAAATTTTGTAAATTTTGTAAATTTTGTAAATTTTGTAAATTTTGTAAATTTTGTAAATTTTGTAAATTTTGTAAATTTTGTAAATTTTGTAAATTTTGTAAATTTTGTAAATTTTGTAAATTTTGTAAATTTTGTAAATTTTGTAAATTTTGTAAATTTTGTAAATTTTGTAAATTTTGTAAATTTTGTAAATTGTGTAAATTTTGTAAATTTTGTAAATTTTGTAAATTTTGTAAATTTTGTAAATTTTGTAAATTTTGTAAATTTTGTAAATTTTGTAAATTTTGTAAATATTGTTAATTTTGTAAATTTTGTAAATTTTGTAAATTTTGTAAATTTTGTAAATTTTGTAAATTTTGTAAATTTTGTAAATTTTGTAAATTTTGTAAATTTTGTAAATTTTGTAAATTTTGTAAATTTTGTAAATTTTGTAAATTTTGTAAATTTTGTAAATTTTGTAAATTTTGTTAATTTTGTAAATTTTGTGAATTTAGTAAATTTTGTAATTTCGATGATGAACTTTTAGTTTGAAGTCTTCGTCAATTTAGAAAATTTTGTCATTTTTGTCAATTTTGTCCTTTGTGTCAAATTTGTCCAATATGTAAGTTCAATCATTTAACATATTCTGTCAATTTTGAACACGTTAACAATTTCGTCAATTTTGTAAACTTTATAAATTTTATTGGTCTTATAAATTTGGTCCATTTAGTAAATTTTGTCAACATTGCGAGTTTTGTCAATTTTGAAAACTTAGTTATTTTTGACAATTTCGAGAATTTTGACAAACATATCATTCAACTAACTAGATTAAAAAACAATCATTTGCAATTGAGAGAATCATGCCTGGGCTTGAACATTGTCAAAGAATAGTACAGAGTAGTGAAAAATCATGAAAACTAATTCCTTTTTATTCGTTTTTCGTGGCGTTGCCTTTTCATCTTATCAATAACCTGATTTAATAGGTTTTAGCGAATCATCTCACTCATCCAAGACACGAATGCCACAAGGATGGTAAAGTGTCATTGATAAAACCTTTAAAAAAAATCTATTTGGTACAGCTACAAAGTCAGCTGATTGATTAGGTGATGCCCAGCAAAAACTCTCCTAAGTGGCAAGTCAGATCAAAAATCAATCGACACACCATAAGCGACCTGACTAAAAAGTTAAAAAAACAATTTTTAATCAATTTCGTAAGTAAATTTAAATTTATTTATAACTTTGTTTTTACCGTATGGACTGATGCTCTAAATATATTTGAAAATTATCCTTTTCTTATCCTAAAATTCTGAATAAAAAAACGGGGAAGAAATCAAAAAGATTCTGTAACATTTTTTTCTCAATACTCTAAATAACTCGAGGCCAAGAAAGTTGATTGTTGGTATATGTTTTGCGTGGGCAGAAATTCTTAATTTTTTGTTTTAAAATATTTCCTTGTTTTTAAAAAACATTCATAAACTAGAACAGTTTTCTCTTGTTCATCTTAATGTTATTTGAATTTATAATGACCTCGTTTGTTTTTGGCAACATCCGATTTTGGCACATGTGATTTTTTTTTAAAACGACATTACCTTATAGTTTTTGCTATAACTGGACCAATATCATTTTGACAAACACCATAAATGCGTTTTTACGTTCTTAAATGCTGACAACAAAAAGAAAATTTTTGAAAAAAAAAAACAAAAAGTGCTCAAAATGGAAAAAAATGATAAAAAAATTAAAAAAAAATTAAAAAAAACAAAAGCAAACATAAAACTAAAAATGACAAAAAAAATTACATCAAAAATGATAGAAAATGACAAAAATAGCAAATATGAAAACAAAACAAAAATTATAAACAAAACAAGAAAAATGCTAAACGCATAAAAACATAATCAGAAAAAGTAGAAAAATACTAAAAACCATTCGTTTGATCGAAATACTTTCTATGAAGGAAATGAAATAATCTTATGATAATTGATGACTAAATATGAAAAAAATATCTATCATTTTTATAAGAAAAATTTCTACTTTATTTTTGGTACCTCCCATCTGCCGGCGCAAACATTTTTCAATCATGATATTGATTAGTTTTTCAAACTTATACTTCGTCTAATTTGTATTTTAGGTGACTACTTACTCCTTCCTCAATTTTTGCTACTTTTTGGTAGAATTCGTCTCATCTAAAAAAATCTAAGGGCAATTTAGTGGATATAGCTGTTTCGAAATAAATAAAACTTGATCATTTTTGAGTCATTTTGTGCGTTTTTAGTGGTATTTCTTTTTTTGGCTTACCCATTTCTCAGTAATAGTTTAAAAAAAATATAATATTTTCAAAATTTTGTGCTAACTTGTCTTATTTTAATCATTGCTTTGACTCAGTTTTCAAGAAATAATTCATTTTCTATTTATTTAATTTTTAATATAATTCAATATTATATTATAATATTTTTATAATTCATTATTATTCAATAAAAATGCAAATCTCAACATGCCTCAACTTTTTAGTTAGAGCTGAATTAAATTTGTTATAAATGTTCATATTTTTTGTAATTTTCTAATGATTTCTTATCCCTCGTTGATCAAATTTAGTATTAATTCTTCGGTTTGTCTTTGAAATCCCCACCGGATGCCAAAGTAAACGAAATAAGTTCCAAAAAACTATCGGGTTTCAACCCCCCTGGAAATATTAAAGATAATTACATTTCTCTGATTTCCAGTTCCAATTAATCAAATTTAAAACCATCAAAATCATTCCCCAAAAAACCGTCACCAATGATGTTAATTCTTCCGGCAACGAACGGTGGAGCTGCTCCAGTTCGGTCCATCAGAATATCTGAGGATGGAAAAACCCCGTTGAAATGTACCAGAAAAAGGCGTCCTCCCTCAATTCGCTAGATTTGGCTCATTTTACGGAAATGTTTTAATCAAATTTGATTTTCCACCTCCCAGCGCCCGGGATTTCGAAGCCATCAGGAACCTTTCCGTCAGCAGCCAGTCAGCAGTGTAGCTCCCAAAATTAGGTAGATGATGGCAAATCTGCTGCTAGATCAGCCTTTCAGCACAATTCTGTTAGGGGATTGGAACGAGATTCAGGATCATATTCGTTTGAATGTAGTGCTGCTGGTAGTGGCTCCAGAGAAAATGGGTTGAAAATGTTTCGCTAAAATCACTCTCATTTCCGAATTCAAGATAAACTCTCAAATTCAATTCGGAAATTATAGACAAGGGAGCACTTTTGGTGGATGATTAAGAATAACGTTAATTAAAAAACGACGATAATTTTTGTATATTCATCCCAAAAATCTAGCTATCAAACAAAATACAACTAACAACATTTGGACGATTGATTCAATCAAATAAAATAAGCATAAAAAATATCATTAACAAAAGTGGTACCAAAATGAAAAAAGTAAAATCATATACTAGATGTTGCTGATGAAGTTTGGATGAAAAATTGAAGAGATTGAGCTTTAAAAACATCTAAAGCCAAAGGAAGATTGTTCATTGAAATCGATAATCTAAATTTGTATCTCGATAACACAATCTAAGAAAGTTATCCATCAAATTCATTTCAGCGGGTAACTTTTATCCACAAAACTCCCTCCACCGGAAAGAGGGCGGTACTTCGTGAGAAGAAATTTGTACTTTTCAAACAACAAATTTCATAGACTCGTTTTTTTCTGGTTGTTCTTTGAACAATTTCTCCTCCTCCACCTGCCAAAGAATGGAAATAAGACATAAACCTGGTTTCACTTGATACAGCTCCCACAATTTTTAGGACGATGGGAAGAAAAATCCCTCCGTAAGTCACCACCGCGAACCGTTTTCCTATTTGGGATGGTGGCTCCAGAGAGTGAGCCGTGCAAGAAAAAAAAAGCAACGAAGAAAAATGTGCACGACTCAAACTGACACTCTGTTTTTCGTTCAGTTCTCCCTCTCTACACCGGAAAAGGAACGTGAAGAATCATGAACAAAAAATTTAGAGCGCAAAATGTTCACAAGATTTCGTTGTTCGACTTGCTGCGAACAGCCATACTTAGCAAAAAAAGGAAACTTCCGGAAGGAGAAATCAGCCGCACCAGTTTGAAGAAGGTATTAGGCGGAGATCTGATTCCTCACGCTCAGCGGTAAAAGTTCGCCCCCAGCATCACGACATTTCGACGTTCCCTGACTCTGAGAATCAACTCTGAGCAACTGAAGGCAGTACGATGGTGATGGTTGGATGCAAATTTGTTTTACAATATTAAATTTTTCTGTCAAATGCGGCACGACACCCGGGCCGGGCCCAGTTTTGAAATATAGATGTTTGTCTGAGCAGCCAGCCACTTCTGCCTCTTCCTAGCTGGGTGATGAAGTAATCTGTCTGGCTTAGAGAACAGACAAACGGAAGAAGACGAAAAAACCGTAGGAGAAATTCATGACAGCATTCCGGAGGAGCAAACGTCATGATTTTTAGTACTGACATTTTAAATCTTCAGACGTAGAAGGGATTTGAAAGATTTTTGATGAACGATATTTAATCATGATATAATATCTAATGTTTTGTAAAAATATTAATTCATTGTAAGTTTCAATAAAATTAAAAAATTAATTTTTATTTTTATTAAGGGATCAACAGTTCATTTGAATTATGAAAATATTTATTGAAAAATTGCCTGACATTGTGATATTGTTTGTAGCCTCATGTGTATTCAAATTTTTTAATCCTGTTGTTCTGTATGAATTGCATTTTGTAGATAACAGTTTGTCGGACTGCAAAACAAAGAAAAAAGTCCTTCAGCTATACCTAGAAAAAAAGATGGCTAACGTTGCTGTATGATTGTATGTTGGAGAAAGGCTTTTTTTTAAAGGAAACTTAATGCCACCGAAATGGCAATCATTCTAAAATTATTTTAATGATTAAAAAACACCTTTATCCAGTATTTACTTAAAAAGTATATTAAACATTTACTTAACATCTAAAACTATTGATTTTCCCAGAATCAGCTGAAAACACCAAGAAATTGTTTTTTGACGATCAAAAACGTTTTTTGTAATACAGTGGTACCTCGACATACGAGTGCCCCAACATACAAGTTTTTCGAGATACGAGCCGACGAGCAAGTGATTTTTTGCTTATAGTTACGAGCAGAATTTGAGATACGAGTTCGGTTCGGTTCGATAGTAACACCAGTGATGTCAACCTTCCCGATTTTGTCTGGATCTTCGAGATACGAGTAATTTGTACGAGCAAGGTTGCGGAACGACTGAAACTCGTAGGTCGAGGTACCACTGTACTTCTTTTATTAAAGAACGTTTGGAGACAGTTTTCAGGTGAACGAACTACAGAATAGGGCCAACACTAGACCTTTTAAAAAAAATGAATGAAAAACGTTTGGAAATATTCATAAAAAGCTTGAATGATCACTTTTTATAGTTATCGCCTTACAAATGGAGATTTCAATCAAAAACAACACATTCACTACTAAAAACGAAGTTTCATCGTGATTTTTTAAGTAATGCTGATAAGTTGCAGTTGTTTTGTCCAGGTGAAAAATGGATTTTGATTGTAATTTTGATTCTATAATCGACGTTGTTGACCGAACCATCCCGATTTTTCGTGTGATTTATTGAAAGCATGTTTTCCAAATCCACCTACCATTATTATATTCTTGTGGATGTTTTGAATGGTTTATATCGCCAGTTTTCGAAGGAGGTAACAATGGTTGCAGATTTGTTGTCCAATACTGTATATACTAAAGTTTCTTCTGAGTTAGAAAAATGTGTTTTGTCGGTAATATGAATAGCATTCGGAAGTAATATTTGGCCAAAAGAATCAAAATCAAGAAATGAATTTAAAAAAAAAACAGTACCATTTAAGCTCGTATTAAATGGTATTACAGTGAGCGAAATAAGAATAGCACACTATGTGTTTCGCTTGTTAAAATATAAATGATTGAAAATTACGAAAATTTTCTTCCACAGTTTTTTTCTGAATTGTTTAACGGATAAATCAAGCATAAGTTTACTTTTTTTGATCGTAGCAATTGGCGTTGAGAACCAGAAATGTGAATAAATGGGAGCGAAATAAGAATAGCACCACTTGAGTTTTTCAACAAAAATAAGATTATTTTTTAAAATTTACTGTGTAAAAGTGAATAATAATGCATCTACGAATTATTTGAATAGATAACTGCATTTTAAGGAATCTTACAGAATTCCAAAGGTTTTCAAAGGGGGTTTTAAGAGATGCTCCTCTAGCGTTAAAGAATTTGATATTTGAGCTGTAATTCTTTACCAAACTACTAACTTTAATCATTAAAAAGACGTAAAATGATGGAACAAACATTTGGGATAAATTTTGAATCAGAAAAAAATACGTTGGAAATCAAAAACTTTGATTTTGTTCAATAAACCACACTTTCATCATTTTTAGATATTTTCCCATCACAGTTTTGTGGAAGTTCACGCTGGAGAAAGCTTTTCCGGATTTGCAAAAGAATCACCAGTACAAAAATGTAAAACCGCCAAAATTCCTGTTCATCTCAACTTCCGATTCAATTGCAAATCATACCAATGATGCTGCTAGCCGTCTGGTCCATCAAGCTCCATCGCAAAGTATAAATTTATTCTGATAACCGGTCCAAACAATTCACTTTTAGTGACCTTGATGCAATTCATTTTTTTTTTTGGATTTAGTGATCTTGGAATTTACAAAGCGTTCACACGGTACATGTATTTATTTATTGACCAAAATCATCCAGCACTCCCTTTTTAATCCCGGATATTCGAAAATGGGCATGAATTTGGTTAAATGGCAAGATAGCGCTGCCATCTACGACTTAAAACTAAAGAAATATCTAATCTGTTATCTGTTTGACTATTAAAAAACTTTTTTTTGAATTCCAACCTGCTTTTTGGATTCAAACTCAGCCTCAAATCTATATTTCATTATTTTGCATCATACTTATAAATGTTAATGAAGAAAACAAGCAGTTTGATAAAATTTTATAGCTCAAATATCAAATTAATTAACGCTAGAAGAGCATCTCTTAAAACCCCCTTTTAAAACATTTGAAAACCTTTGGAATCCTGGAAAACTCCTAAAATGCAATTATCTATTCAAATTATTCGTAGAAGCATTATTATTCACTTTTGCACAGTAAATTTTTAAAAATAACCTTTTTTTTTCATTTTTGGTCCTCAACTCCAATTGTTACGTCCAAAAAAAGTAAACTTATGCTTGATTTATCCGTTAAACAGTTCAGAAAAAAACTTTGGAAGAAAATTTTCGTAATTTTCAATCATTCATATTTTAACAAGCAAAACACATAGTGATGCAATTCTTATTTCTTTCTTCTTTTATTCTTCTCACTGTATAAGTAAAAGAAATAACATTCTTCTTCTGTCACTCCTCTCTTCGAATTTTAAAAATTCCCGAATGTTGTTTCAAGTATTTTATTGTTGAAAAAATTGTATTTCTTCGAAAATTCAAACAGTTGGAAAAACAACGAAAGTCTAACAGCAAAAGATGAATTTGAAATTTTTGGATTTTGTCAAACGGAGATTGTATACAAGGTTATTGCAAACAATATTTTGTCAAATTTGTTCAATTTTTTTTTTTTTTTTGTAAAAAACTAAAACAGCCAGAAAACAAACCACGTGGTAGAACGCTAAAGCTAGTGGACAGAACGCACCAAACATGAAGGGTGGTAATAAATGGAACAACGATTATACGGAATGTAATTATTGAAACATCAAATGTTTGATTACATGTCATCGTATTTTTGTAAACTAATCATTTTTGGGCTAAAAATCATTTAGTATTGCTAAACTCATCGAAAATTTCGCGACGGAAGTAGGCAATGCCTGATTGACACCGCACGCGTTTTTTCGCTCTTATAATAATTCCAATAAATTTCGTTTTAAAATCCAGTTAACCTACATAAATAAATTGAAATTTAGTGGTACCAATGTGTGGTCGGATGTTCACAGCAGGGATGGCCACCGAGATAAGTGCTCCAAGTTTAGGGACCTGGTCTTTCGGAGCGGTTTATTTGCCTCATGGAGTCGAAAAGCCATGCTTGATTGCGGTGTTGTTGTTCGTGTCGGTACTTGGATTTCGTTTTTCATTCAATGGAGCTGAAGTGATTGTTTTTAAAAAAAACAAGTTATTGATGTATAAATTTGGTATTGTTGAATCCCACGAGTTCAATGCTAAGTTTAACTGTAAATTTTCGCTCGGAGTGCCGAATCCTTCAGTTACAAAAAGTGGTCAATTTTATGGTTCTGGGATTTGGGACAGAAAGATTATGTTGTCTTAGTGCAAGTGATGGAGAAGTGACCTTATCTTGTGGAGTTGTTGTGAAAAAACTCAAACAGCCAAACTAATTTGACAACAAGCTTATACAAATTCCCTTATGAATATTTTGTCCCCAGAGCTAGGGGGAAATTGGAAACACTCTTGACGAGGAACTTTGGTGAGATTGTTTCATGTTTCATTTATTATATCATTCATCAATCCTATTTGCCATGTAGGATTCCCTCAATTGAACCCTTCCCATTCCTATCTGAAACAGCTTTATGGGTCGTATGAGTTCTCTGCACCTAAAGAGTTATTTTACTGTTTCAGATTTTCCCTACCATGATTACATTGACTTGTCGCGGTGTGCATTATGGTACCACAATAATCTTCAAAATCAACATTTGAAATGAGAATTGAATCCAGATTCCCATTTTGGCATCTTCTGCTGGTTTTCATTATTAGTTGTACCATGTGTATCAGCCAATGCAAGATGTGTGTAGTCACCCTTTGCTATGCTATGCTATGCTAAACTCATCGAAAATTTCGCTTTTCAAAATACACTTTTTAATATCCTTATATATCAAACGCCTTCAAGTAGGCAACGAAATTTAATTTTTGTGACTGATATAGTGATATCGCGGCAAACATGGCGGCCGATAATTTTTTCGAATCGAATATTGGTGCACCGTTTTAACTCGAACAAGGACGAAATTTGTTATAATTATGCATTTTTATCGTAATTTGGGAGTCAGCAAATGAAAAGAATGTCATTTTGTTTTGATATTCGGGTTTTCTCAAAAGTTAGCAGCATTCAAAATTTGAGCCTAAAACACGTGGTCTTGTGGGCATTCTGCCCCAATTTTCATATGAATGATTTTTGATAAAATTTGGAGGAAGTTAATAAAATACAACAAAAATTTCATAGTCTTCCGAAAGTGCACATGCGTGGATAAACGATAAGCTGTATTTCATCAGATTGAGCAGGCTGTTTTACCACAAAACCTTAGATTTTAATTATGAAAAAATAACAAGTTTCACGCTGATTCCATTAATTCTTTTGTTTCTAAGAACTTCAGTAGTTTTTGTGAACTTTTCATGTATTGAATGATGAAAAAGCTTGTCTGCTACAATAAAAATAAAGAAAAACATCATTCGAAGCCGTTGGTTGGTGTATATTTGAGAAATAATGGCATGGGCCATCTTACCCCGCTGGTGCGTCTTGTACAGTTTTCCCCTACATCTTTCGAGGATATGATGGCTAGCATCTTACAAATGCTAAAACCGCCTACCCACAGAATGTGTATACTTTGTATGCCGAGACCGGGAATTGATCTCATGACCGTTGGCATAAAAGACTTGAACGATATCCTCTAGGCCACGGACAGCGGCATAAGATATCAAGAATCAGGATTTTTCAAAACAAGTTTTAAAGCTCATTTTGAGTTTTCTTCCATTTTTTTGATGGATGTATAGAAGGTAGTGACTAGTCTGCTGTTTGCCTTAAAATCTCACAAGCAAATTGCAGCAGTCTAGCGTCTGTTTTATTGACTGGCAACACAGTTCAAAGGTCTGTTCTGTATGTGTGTGTGTGTGTGTGTGTGTGTGTGTGTGTGTGTGTGTGTGTGTGTGTGTGTGTGTGTGTGTGTGTGTGTGTGTGTGTGTGTGTGTGTGTGTGTGTGTGTGTGTGTGTGTGTGTGTGTGTGTGTGTGTGTGTGTGTGTGTGTGTGTGTGTGTGTGTGTGTGTGTGTGTGTGTGTGTGTGTGTGTGTGTGTGTGTGTGTGTGTGTGTGTGTGTGTGTGTGTGTGTGTGTGTGTGTGTGTGTGTGTGTGTGTGTGTGTGTGTGTGTGTGTGTGTGTGTGTGTGTGTGTGTGTGTGTGTGTGTGTGTGTGTGTGTGTGTGTGTGTGTGTGTGTGTGTGTGTGTGTGTGTGTGTGTGTGTGTGTGTGTGTGTGTGTGTGTGTGTGTGTGTGTGTGTGTGTGTGTGTGTGTGTGTGTGTGTGTGTGTGTGTGTGTGTGTGTGTGTGTGTGTGTGTGTGTGTGTGTGTGTGTGTGTGTGTGTATTTTCAATTTTTGGATAATAATTTTTGGCTTTTTACGGTCTGAGATTTTAATCAAACAACTTTTTATTTGAAATACCCGACGTTTCAATCACTTTTTGTGTTTTTTCTCAAGGGAATTATCTATCTGTTTCGTGGTTTTGTGGTCCTTGAGAAAGACCACAAAAAGTGATCGAAACGTCGGGTATTTCAAATAAAAAGTAGTTTGATTAAAATCTCAGACCGTAAAAAGCCAAAAATTATTATCCAAAAACATCTTTCAGTTCGAATTGAACTACCCGACGCACCTTACATTTTGCAAAGTGCCGCGAAGAACAGTGTTGTAAACCCATTTCCCCCCACATATTTGTTCAATATTTGTTCAATATGTGAAACAACAGAGTAGCAAAACTACCTAGCGAGACCCGAAAAACAGCACACATCGCTAGATCTGTATGCGCCTTCGAGATTGTTCAGTAAGTCGCTGGTCGGTTGAATTTTTGCTCGATTAAGTGTGTAGGTACACATCTAATCCTTCGGGTTGATTCTGTATGGGAGCTGCGATTGCTTCGCCTCCCATAAAGAATTAACCGTTGCCGAGCAAAGATTCAACCGATTAGTTTGAGCTTTCTCCCACATGCCCAAGACTTACATTTTCAAAACCACCTTTCAATGTTTCTTCTCCAAAAGCGCCCTAGCTTTAACTATCCACCTATCATTTCCTATCTTTCAATTTCATTCTACTAGAGTTCATCTCGCCGAAATGCCATTAAAATATTATAACATAGTTATGACGGCGATAAAAATCTGAAAACAACGATTCTTGAAGTTATTTTTCCGCGGTATCCGAAAGCCCTACTCTGCCAATAGGTTATGGGCCTAGCAGAGTAGACGGATGTGAATCGGAAAAAGGTTTGAAATTAAGTTTTTTCGTCGGTAGTAGCATCGCGTTGTTTTTTCAGCAATTCCGTCGGGTGATATGGTTGCGTTCCTCAAATTGAACGGGTCCAGTTACGATAATTGGAGCTTTCGGATGGAGCTACTTTTAATTGAGGAGGGTAGATGTGAAACAGGTTTAGCACCACTGCCTTTAGTGTGCGCTACACGGCTAGCTCTCGCCCAAAACACAAATACGGAAATCCCAAATCTTGTATCAATTTTACGTTTTACTTAGACGACATGCTTAAAACCTAAGCTAGCTTAACATAATGTCTACGCATGCTCCCGTTTGCTTCCATACACGGAGAAAAAAGACCACAGTTGTTCTTATTATTTCAGCTGGTTTTACCAATCATCAACGCGTAGTTGTTTTTTCGCATCCAACTATAAATATAATAGATTAAACTACAAACTGGTGATTTACTTTACGCCATCAACTATGAAAGTAATAGATTCAACTGTAATGGTATAATTGATTCAACTGTAAATATGATAGATTCAACTAGAATTGTATAATTGATTTTAGGCATTCAACTATAAATATAATAGATTCAACTGTTGTGATATAATTGATTCAACTGTAAATATGATAGATTCAACTACAAATGTATGATTGATTCTAGGTATTGAACTATAAATGTAGTAAATTAAACTATTTTGTTATGATAGATTGTGTAACTAGAATACTATGGTTTTCATCCGCAAAAACAAAAAAAAATCGTAAGTGTGGGGCCAGTACGTGTTGCCTGTAGCGATCATATCGCTGTTTTTAGGGCTCAGCCGGCAGTTCCTGACATCGATGGCAAAGCGCAAGCACTCTCCGTCGATGGGGAAACATTTTCCTCTACCAGTTCCTGGCAGCGGTCTTGTAGTAGGCCGACAGTTCCTGGAATTGGGAAAGGTACACCTATTCTGGCTGCCTGCGAAATCGACGTGGGTCTCAACGTTCTTTGACGTGATTCTAGCAGAATCCCACAGGAAACTAGCATTATGGTAAGTCTGCGTATGATAAATTTATTTCATGATATTGAGTGACTTCGTTTATCCAGTACAATAAACAAAAACTCACCCAGTTGCGGCCGTCGGTTTAGCAAAATGTGTCGCTTCGAGCTATTGGTGAATTGACATCCAGGAGGCAACCTGCCATCGACTGCGCGCTACAAAATCACGACTTGTTCACAATAATTGATATCTTATGGAGTACTCACCCCATTGCATTGTGATGTTTTCTTTTGTTGTTTTTTTTTTCAATTTATTTCGGCTACCGATACTTGTCGTGAGCCTTCCGCAAAAAGCCGGGTTTAGGTGACGCCAAGCATTCCCTACGCACCAGAGTTCTGCCTTCGGGGAGTATATTTCTTGTTTATATTGTGCGTGTAAATTTTGAATGTTTTATCTCACCTTCCAGAAGCCTCCAGAACCTGCTGCTGCTGCTCCGAATCAGCTGGAGGAAAAGGTCTGGTACAGTAATGTAACGACGAATTCCGTTTGCCACTCTAATTGTCGTTGTCTTGTTGTGTTTTTGTTAACGTGGTTACGCTTTTTTTGTTTGACATGGTACACTCTAAACTATAAATATACAAGTTTGGCTCTATTTAACCCAATCACTACACGCTCAAAATTAAAAAAAAACCACCATATTATAATCATAACGCTACAATTGGTCTGTGGTAACTGAAACCAAGCCGGAACGAATGACCCCGGAGTGGATCAGCAGAAATGATCAGGCGATGGCTTCGATCGAATTAGCTGTGGATGATGGCGCACATCAGAGAAGCTAAAGCCGCGGAAGAAGCATGGGAAAATCTGGAAAAGTTCTATGTTAAACACACTCTTTCTACTAAAGTGCCGCTTATGCGGAAGATTTGCCGTCTCAGGCTCGAGAAAGGTGATGATATGGAAGCCCATTTTGATTGTCATACGGAGCTGTTTGAATAGTTGAACGGCCTACAAGAGGACAAATGGTTGATGTTGATCTATTATTCAGTACTTTTCCTGATGAGTACGAAACTCTGGTAACTGCACTGGTAGTTCGGCCTGATGAAGATTTGACCCTCAATCTGGCTAAAGGGAAGTTGATTGATGAGTGGCTAAAGCGGAAAAATCGTGCTGAAGAAGAAGGAAAATCGGGAACGTTTGTTGTAATCTAGAAATCTTGAAATAAAACCCGGCTTGAACGGACTAAATTTATTATACGACTTTCTTTATTGAATGACAGTTAGCTACCCCCATTTACATCGGTTGCTTGGTTTTTTTAATAAAAGTTCTCGAAACTACCACATCTCCCTTTCTTTTAAAATTGAAATAAAGCAAATTGATCAGACTTGTGCGGCAGCTATCCAAAATGATTTGCTCGCCTACAACATCGAGACCTCCAACACCTGTACTGCCGCTCATAGCAAGTCCGTCCCATTTGCGTTTTTGTTTAAATGAGAAAAACGGCATTGAAAAATCGTAAAAAGTCCACCGGTAATTCGGCACTTGTATGTTTTTTTAATCAAAGTAATCAACAGAATCTGTCACTGCTGCGGCTAATGTAAGATTTTCGCTTTTTAAGGAGTATTTTTTTGTTTTGATTCTGTTGAAAATCATTTGCTGGGCCCTTATGGCTGTGGGACCGACATGCGATGATTTATGCCATATGGGGCCGACTTGCGATCATTTGTTCAATGGGACAAAATTACTTGAGGTTTTTTTCAATGTTCATCAGAACAAAGTACTGAAAACAAAGTTTTCTCTTGAAACTACAGATAAAATTAAGATGTTTCCAGCGATAAACTGAAAAATGATGAAAACGCAAATGGGACGGACTTGCTATGAGCGGCAGTGTAGGCACTTACAAAGGCATGCTACATTTAGAAAACAATTGTTGTCAATTCTATCCTGATTTCCAAATCGTTTGTTCTGCGAGAAGAAATCCTTTTCCAACAGCATAAGATTCGTTGAATCTACAGGAGTCGCAGAAACCAATATCCGTCTGCTAGTTTAAATATTTGTTAACTTGAGTGGGAACGGAATCTGACGCTTTTCATATTTGGTTTGCGAAAGATAGCCCCTTCATCACAGCAGCTTAAGTTGTCCCTCGGATCCGGACTGCGTTGTTTCTGGTGGAAATCGGTAAACGGAACCTGTCTTTTCTATGGAAGTGGCCCGGTGTACGGAAGTGGCTCGGTGTACCCGATCGTATGAACAGCTTCAAATGCGACGTCGGATCTATTCCTGCTGCGAGCCAATCACGTTTCGCTTGTTGTTGCCGCTTTATCTACGTTTATTAAATTGAACGTTATAAGTCAATGATCAGCTTTCTCGAAAACCGTGAGTAATTTCGACTTTGTTTCGAAAAACGCGGTTTGCCATGGCAATTGATCGAGATGATCCGGAGCTGGGGCACGGTCCAAAGCTTTTTGGCTGAACTAGGGTAAACCGGACCGGCTGCTGAACTCCTACCGCCCACATAGGAATCATTCGGAATATCCTCGTTATCAGCTTCCAGATACTCCATCAAGGCGAAAATCTAGGTCGGCATAACCGGCGGCTTTTCCTCGGGCCTTTCTTGAACGCTAGCCGTTCCTGATATTCCAATCGAAACATTTAAGGCTAAAAAGAAGAACGAGTATATTACCGATTATTTGACTTCAGGAAAGTTACCAAATCCTTTAAGAAACCAATCCGCATCATCTGAGAAGACCGCCATTTGTACGTACGTAGCTTGCTTGATGGATATTCCTCAACCAGAATTGTAATATTTTGACATTTCCCTGATCTATAGTGGATTTCATTTGAAGTAACGAGCACTTAAACGTGTTTCTAAGGCTGCTTACGTGCTTTCGTGGAATAAACAGGTTGCTATAAATACAAAAGTTGTTGATAAAAAAATAATAATTACAATTTTTTTATTTGTCAGTGTTCAAAGAAAATTTCTACTTGAACTTTTAAGATTCTCATAAATCTCCATTTTAAGATTACCTTTTGAGACTTTTATGCCCTCCTTTGAGGCTATAGATTATCTTCTTTGAGACCACTTTCATACTCTTCTTTAAGGCAATTCATTTCGTCTCCTTTGAGACTTTCTGCTCTTTTTTGCGACTATTATTGATCTCCTTTGAGAAAACTTTCATGCTCTCCTTTGAGGCTATTTTTCCGTCTCCTTTGAGACTTTAAGATCCCCTTTGAGGCTATTTAACATCTCCTTTGAGATAATTCGCATGCTCTCCTTTGAGGCTTTTCCGCCTCCTTTGAGACTTAAGTTTTTTTACGTCTCCTTTGAGACTTTTAGCTCTCCTTTGAGGCTATTTAACATCTCCTTTGAGATAATTTGCATACTCTCCTTGGAGGCTTTTCCGTCTCCTTTGAGACTTAAGTTTTTTTTTACGTCTCCTTTGAGACTTTTTTTCAATAACTGTTCTGTATTGAGATTTTAACTTACCACAATTATGGTCAACATGTTCATATTTTGAACCGCTCCAGCTTATCTCGCACTGGATTCACCCCTTCTTCATTAGCCAGATCGAAGAAAAATTGTTCTCTGTCCGTGTGGGTTCGACTCGTCGCCAATATTGTAATCTAGAAATCTTGGAATCAATGGTTGGAAAATCGCTCAAGAATAGCAATCAGGAATGGTTTCTAGCTAGAATGATGCTTCCTCCGAGTGCTGTGATACGCACGTGGTAAAAGTACCCATTGAACATATGTCGAAAATCAACACTAACTTGATACAAGAAGATATACCATGCCCCATCGGAGGCTACCGTTGCTATTCGTCACGTGGCTTATCGACGGTGATCGACATACTTGGTGATACATTTTGAACGTCGCTCCCTCAATCATTCCCGAACGTCTATCCTCGCATCATTGTTGATAATGCTCGTTATTGATAGACGATCATTAATGTTTCAAAAGGAAAAATCTGAATAAATACCAGGACTACATGTTCAAAAAAGCTGTAGCACATGCTGGACAGTTCATTGCGGTTACCTAGTCATGTTTTTGTCCTTCTAGGCAAAGCGAAAAATAAAAAATCATCTGATAGCCTACATAGATCGCTCAGAACGGATATATATCAGTTATGATCCTAAAGGTTGAACGTCGTCAAGGGAAAGAAATCAGCATAGAGACGTTCGTTGCTGATAGTCTGCGTCCTTTTTTACCTCATCATGTATCGCAAAAGTGTTTCAAATACGGAAGCGTCGTTGTCATGCATGATTGTTTGTATGATTTGGTTGAAGAAGGAAAATTTGACTGCTTTGATTTTTTGGCTCTGAATGTAGTCAAGCATGACTCGTTGAAAATGATTGATTTTGGGAAGACTACTTGGAATAAAACCCGGCTTGAACGGACTAAATTTATTATACGACTTTCTTTATTCAATGACAGTTAGCTACCCCCATTTACATCGATTGCTTGGTTTTTTTTTAATAAAAGTTCTTGAAACTACCACAATGTTGAAGAGTGTTTAGGGTGAAAAACAAGGGCACAAAAAGGCAGATTGTGGAGATTATAAGCTGGGGAAGAAGAAGAAAAAGTGGCCAGTTGAAGAGGTCAATATTCGGTATTCGGCCGTTCGCCGAACACGCTAACTATTCGGTTCATCTCTAAATTTGAACAATTTAATAATAACTTTCCTTCAATAACATTGATTTGAAAGCTTGATTCTGATTTATTTTGAGTCGTATCAGTGAAATTTCATTCTTTTTTACAAGTTTTTCTTATGGTAAGAAAGTGGTTTTAAAAATCAATTTTCTTATTATACTTTATTACTATAAACTAGACATTTTTAACAAATTTTGAAATGTGTCCAACAAATTTTGAAATTGTCAAACACACTGTTTATAAAGAGGACCGATTTGAAAAATGTTTTATCTGACCTAAAACCTTATTTGCTATTGTAAAATTGTCATAAGGTGCATATTTTACAGCAAAAAATATCGTCAAAAGCCTAATTTCATTAGTAAACATTCTTATTAACTAGATTCAGTATTGAAAGACGGCTGAAAAATTGACAATTCTAGTCAACCTGTGCAATGATGGGGCATATTTAAAACAACGATTTGCAAAACTTATCTTAAATGTTTTATTGCTGGAGTAAAATCAGCAAAAATTGTGTGTTTATCGAATTGAAAATTAAGTGTAATAAACAAAATTCAAAATGAAGTACGTGCATGGTGGATGTGACCTTAAAAAAATATCAAAAAATTTCAAACGAAATATTCCGTTTTTGTTGTAATAATTTCCAACCGATAAACTACCCCGGGAGAAGACTCTGATCGATATAATGTACATAAGTGACGCGATAAATTCCAACCAAATAACCCTGCAATTGTCCATGAAGTTATGACAGAAACAACCCCCCAAAAACAACATTCAGTCCTCTGTTATTGCATCCAATTTTCGTCTCCTTCAATCACCAAAAATTGCCACTCAGCCCATCTAGTAGGCCTAGACCCAGCTAGGATGGATGTTTTCCGGGTACGGTTTAATTCAATTGTTTTATTGGCACAAATCTATCAATTCCAATTTTACCGATCAAACGCTTGATGTATAGCTGCTCTTGGTTTATTTTTCCCCCCTCGGACGGCCCTAGGCCAGTATTTTATGGCCATTTTTATTCCGAATCCGATTCAATATGCAAATAAACATGTCATTTTGATTGAGGAGCGGGGGAAACTCACGGGCGAAATTGTTCAAGATTTACCGTCCTTTCTACCAACCCAACTTCCTCTACTTCAAACGACACAGCGAAGAAACACGAGAGACTGCAGACACTAAACGAAGCCAATAAAAAATCGGAAACACGAAGCCGTAAAATGTCGTCTTTAATAGAGACACAGGTCCGGATGAAAATTTACAGCACTCAGGGATAAGGAGACACATACATAGACACAGAAAACCACACTCACTTACTCACACATACAACACACTTACAACGACATCGATGGGGAGCCGAGGCTATTCCATGATGTACGATTTCGTTCATTTTTATGGATTTGTTATTTTCCGGTGCCTGCACGAGCCGAGATTCAAATCTCGGTAGGGTATTTTCGTTGCGCCTTTTAATATTTTTTTTCGCCGTGCTTTCGGCAAAATAGAAGAAAAAACGTTGGACAGATAAACTGCCGCCGCTCATTTTCGTTTGCAAGTTTTTTTTTCTCTTCTGACTCGACGCTTATGACAAAACTGTTTGTCGCTTGCCCGAAAAACGGCGTTGTGACGGAAAATTGAATTCTTCCGTGAGGAATGTTTTCCGTTTTTGTTTTCGAGCAGAAAGTTCTATTTTTTCGCTTTCAGTTGTTTTTTTTTTCTGGGATAGGCTCTACCTAAATGTGCTTGTTGTCTTTTGCTCATTTTATTTTGTTAGATTTGGAGAACCCTGGAGGCAATAAAAACGCAGGACATCAATTATGGGAAATTTTATGTTCCGACGGTTTTCTTTTATTTTATATTTGTTTTGACTTTTAAGCTGCTCCTGGTAAGGTGCAATCCTTAATGGAGGAATCGTTGAACGCTTCATAAGTCGTTGAATAAATTGAACGTGCTCCATTCGCTGAGAGGACTTGCTTGATGGGAACTTTTCATTCGATTTTTCCGCTTTGATTTACATTTATTTTGCTGCTCTGGACCATCCTCTTCCTACTATATTTACTCTGAATACTAGAGAGGTTCAAATTAGTAATAAAAATTAAAACAGGATAAGCCTTCCATACTGTAGGTTAAAATTTAGCATTACCCTACCAGGAGTGAGAATGCAAAATAAATTCAGATCGGAAAAGGGTCGTACATCGAGCCTGATTTTGTTTGGAAAGAAGAAAAAACAGCCGATTTCTTTCAACAAAAATTGTTAAAATAGGACACTGTTAACTGCTGATTCTTTTGCAAAATCGTTGTATCGTTACATTCCCTCGTTTGAATATTTTTTTTAGGTTCTCAGCATGATTAAATCAAGATCGCGATTTGTTATATTTCCCCTTTTGCTGCCAGACGTGCTGAGAACAGTAAGCGTCCATTACCAGGGGGCTCTAATGAGCTTTTTGGTGTGGGGGAGTGTGGTGGGCCGCTAAGTACAAAAAAAAACATAATTTGCCAGTACTCTGCTCCTGTGAAGACAAAAACTGTCGGAGTACAATGTTTACGCCCTTTGCATAGTCCAGCCCTTCGTTAGTCCACCTGGTGGTTTATCCTGGTCGTTCCGCCTATCAGGTTATGGGTCCAGCATATAGACCGATGAAAAGTTTTTCGTTTTCGGGAAGTGTCCGGCAGTGACCGATCGAGGTTAGGTTTTTCCGCGTAGTTTGCGTGTTCCGCATTCGGGAGATAGCGAAGAAAAGAACTGTCCGTTTTAGTGCTTGAATAAACGGAAAGTAGTGTGAAAATGCCAGAGGGGAAGTTTTCCATTCCAAAATTGAATGGGCAAAACTGGTGGAGATGTGCAAATTGCGTCTGGAGGCATTGGCCGGGAAGATTCGAGGCACACAATCGAAAATCCCCTGTCAGATGAAAAGAATCGTTTTTCAAAATATGCTGAAAGTGTCAAAACTTCTACCACTTTCTTCAAACACCAGTGAACTTGCTCTAAAAAAAAGAGTTTGATCCGATGAAATGTGAAAATGTCAAAGTGGCTAGCAGTCATGCCTTCGTCACGGGTTGTAGTGGTCCTCCTGGACCATTGATAGTGGTGCAAGTGGAAATATGACCAACGATCGATCGTTTTTACGGAATTGGTGGAGAGTGAGGGTGGATTAAAATCCAGGGTGAAGGTAGCGCTGTTTTGTATTGTACCGGCTTGTGGATCGAGCAACGGGATACGTCACGGTTTATCGAGCCCGAGAATAGATTGTCGTCCGTGGAGGTTCCAATGGAAGCAGAAAATCGTCGAATGGAAAAGGTAAGTGTACAAAAAAATTAAAAAGAAGACGATTTAGTGAGTGAAAGTGATCCATTGGCTGCTGAAGACAGCTAAATTAATACAAGTGAGGCTGACTGAATCAACAAGGAAGAATAAAGTATTACAATCACGTCCTTTTTTTCCTAGAACTCAGGGTGTAGGGCAAATTGGGCAGTTCAGAAACTTCCAGCACGATTCCATTATTTTGTACCACGGAAAAAATGCTATCGAAATGTTGGCGTTCCTGGACGAGTGAGCTTCAACAACACTTGTTGAGCGCTCGATAGCTGATTCGTTGGGCGTCAAAGGAATCCCGCAACCCCTTGTCATGGTGTGGACAGAAAATGTCAAGAGAAACTAAGATACTTCACGAAAAATCGACCTGCTGATAATCTCAGCAGCATATCGACGGAAGTTCAAGCTGTCATCTGCCCATACCGTGGGAGAATTGAAGCTACCGTTGCGAGTTACTGAAACATCGTCGAAAAGTATCGACACTTGAGCGGAGTCCCTTTGTCGAACACCAAGATGGAAGTTCCCAGAGTTCACATCGGTCTTGATAATCTACACTTATTTGCTACTCTGGAGTCCAAGGTTGGTGCCCCGGGAGAACCGATTACCGTGCGCTTAGCGCTGGGTTGGGCAATTGAAGGTCCCAATTTGAGATCGGAACAGCTACATCTGGTTCAGAATTTGAATAATCGGGAGCTTCACGATCTGATGGCGGAGCAGAACGCTCAGGAGGATTTGCCTTCGCCGTTTGGTCAGTCTATGGAACCGGAGGAAACTCGCAGAGTTCGAGACATCCTAGAATCGACAACCGTCCGTGTAGGCGACCGCTTCGAAACGGGGCTCATCTGGAGACAAGAAACCGTTTTTCCTGATAGCTATCCAATGGCGTCGAATAGACTGAGGAGCTTCGAGCGACGGTTCCACAGAGAACCACACCTGCTACAAAATATCAACCAATAGATCGAATATTACCTGACGTAAGGTTACTGCCACAAGGCCACGAAAGAGAAACTGTTGAATACCAATCTCTCTTCCGTGTGGATCTCCCGCTAAAT
Source organism: Uranotaenia lowii (assembly GCF_029784155.1). Taxonomy (NCBI): domain Eukaryota; kingdom Metazoa; phylum Arthropoda; class Insecta; order Diptera; family Culicidae; genus Uranotaenia; species Uranotaenia lowii. Next base: position 358,182,020 of record NC_073693.1, on the reverse strand, counting down.
GTAGTACTGATTCAAAGAAACCACATAAGGTACGCTTGGTGTGGCATGCAGCGGCCAAGTCCCAAGGTGTTTTCCTCAATTCAAATCTCCTTAAAGGCCCTGATCTACTGACATCGCTTCCGGCAGTCATCAGCAAATTTTGAGTTGTCGTGGGAGGTGACATAAAAGAAATGTACCACCAGCTCAATAACGTACACTTTTACTAAGGTGGCGCAGAGGAACGCACACTATTGCACGTCGGAGAGAAAAAAGAAAAATAAACATAAACAAGCCCTGCGTCGCGACGCGTCGTTGTCAGGGAGCTTTTTTTATCCTAGGCAAAATGCCTCGCCAAAAATTTCGGTAGTGACGTCACTTCTGTCATGGTAACTATGTTTACGAAGAAAAAAAACTTTACTTCTACTTTTGCAACATATCTTTCTCATCACCTCTCTTTCCACCACATTGCCACCAGCCACCAGGATAAGAGATGCAGATAAGCAGGGGCAAAGGTTTCTTTTCCGTCTTCCGAAAGATTATCCTACTGTGTTCGTCATGGATGTGGCCACTTTCGGTGCTGCCAGTTCTCCGTGCTCGGAGCAATACATCAAGAACCTCAACGCCCAGCAGTTTTCTTCTAGTTATCTAGCAGCAGCAGCAGCCATAGATCACCGTCATTAAGTCGACGTTGACAGCTTCGACACCGAAGAGGAAGCTATCACACGAGCCAAAGAGGTACTTTTGATTCACTCGAAAAGTGGATTCGAGATCACCAACTAGACATCTAATTCCACTAAAGTTCTTCGAAATTTTGGGAGTGGATGGTGGCTCCAGAGAGTCAATCCATTTGAACCAAGACTAGGTGACGAATTACGAACGAGTTCTCGGCATCATGTGGGACACACAGAACGACGTGTTTGCCTTAGCGGTGCCCACAAACGCAGCGGCAACAGAGGCAGAAGCACCAAAGAAAAGGGGAGTTCTGAGCTCGGTCATGTCGCTGTTCGATCCAATCAGTCTGTTGGCTCCATTAACGGTGTTAGGAAAGATGCTCATGAGAGACCTGTGGCGAGCGGGTTGTGACAGGTACCAGCGAATCGACGGAGGGCGCATAGATAAGTGGCGACAGTGGGTCGCAAGGTTTTCTCTGGTAGAGGGTGTTCGGATTTCATTATGTAACTTTGGGGCCACGCCTTCCGACCGATTTGGCCAAATACAGCTACATATTTTCAGTGATGTTGGGGAGAATGCATACGAAAGCGTCGCGTTTCTAAGGATTTGTGTAGAAAATGCCGTAAAATGTCTGGGAAGCGAACCTGAGTCACACCGTTAGGAACAACTATTCACTTCCTATTCATCAAACTTTTTTCTGGAGTGATTCTCGAACGGTTCTCTTCTGGATTCAATTCGATCACCGTCGTTATCAGCCGTTCGTCGACTTTCGAATCAGAGTTACCTGAGTCTCTCGAAGCTGACAGACTGGCGCTACGTTCCGATCAAGCTAAATGAAGCAGATTCGCTCACCAAATGGGGTCACGGATCGTTTGGTTCTACAAAACCACGAGAGGTTTGGACACGGACATTGAGAAACGCTGAAGAACGAAATCAAGCAACGTTTTGCGATAAGCGGTCTCACCAACTTAATGAGACGAACCGAGAGAAGCTGCGTGTGGTGTAAGGTCCGAAAATGTCTGCGTAAGAATCCCAAAATGGCTGCATTTCACGTGCAAAGATTGACCACTTTCAAACGTCCATTTATCTTCGTTGGTCTTGACTATTTGGGTCCAGTTGAAGTCGTCGTTGGTCGCCGCAGAGAAAAACGCTGGGTCGTGGTGTTCACGTCCACGGTTGTTAGGGCGGTACATTCAGAAGTTGCCCACAGTCTCACCACGCAATTATGCATAATGGCAATCCGCCGTTTCATCAGTCGCCGAGGTCCCGCTTCTGAATACTTCTCGGACAACGGGACGAACTTCCGAGAAGCGTGTAAGTAGATAATCCAAAAAGTACGGGAAATTGATAATGTTGGCGCCTACGAATTTACGACTGCTATCACGAGATGGTACTTCATCCCACCTGGAACACCCCACATGGTAGAGCGTAGGAGAGAATGGTGCGCTCGGCGAAGCTCATGACAGCCTTAGACGACGGACGACGATTGAACGATGAAATTATCCTGACTTCGCTAGCTGAAACTGAGGACATGATCAGCAACCAGCCCCTTACTCTTGTATCTACGGATCTAGTGGTAGGTGCACTTTGTCCCAATGTCTTTCTGCGTGGATCAAATCCCATCGAGTCGCCTGAAGTCATCAAACCTACCAACTCTGCAGAGGCCCTTCGAGATGCTTACAAGAGATCGCAACACCTGGCCGACGACTTATGGCAACTGTGGATACAGTCTACAAGCGATCCAAGTGGTTCTCCGAAACCAATCTTCTTGAGAAAGGAGATCTCGTGTACGTGGTTTACGGAAATCTACGCAAAGCCTGAGTACGAGGAATCATCGAGCAGCCGATCGTATCCGGTGACGGGTGTGTACGTCAGGCATTGGTGCGCACATCGGTAGGTGTTTTCGGACGCGGAACGGCTAATCTGGCAGTGTTAGAGATCGATGGTCGCACGGAAGGTGTTCAAAATGTGGGTCCAGAGAGTGCCGCTCATCATGCAACTTTTAAAACTAGCGGTAACTCTGATTCGGTGGCTCCATAGAGTGGTTCCGGACCAGGTTTAAGGGCGATGAACCAAATTTTAGTTTGTTTTTTTTTTATTTTTTGTTTATCCTACTCCCCATCATCAATCGCCGGTCTCCGTCTCACTTTCCGACGGGGCTGCCGAGACGCGCATTTACATGCTCATCAAAAAGGTATTGAGTCGATGTGGGTGTATAAAGTTAAAAAGAACGAGCTAGGCCACGTAGTGAAGTGTAAGACCAGAGTAGTGGCGCGGGGTTTTACCCAGCAGCTCGGAGTTGACTTTGACCAAGTGTTTGCTCCAGTATCGCAACAGGCGAGCTTCCGTGCATTAGCAAAGTGACCGCGAAACGAGGTCTCACCGTTCGACACGTCGTCGTCAAGACGGCCTATTTGAAAGGGGAGGGAGACGAAGAGCTCTTTAAGCGGCAACCTCGTGGGTACGCAGAACTGGGAAAGGAGGAGCTAATGTGCGGCTTGCGCCACTCGGCGAAGTGTCGGAGTAAGAAGTTGAACGAAGTACTCTCGAAGTTGAGTTTCGTTTATGATGAAATAAATAGCAAAAAACGACAGAACAGCTTGTACATTTGAATATGATATTTTCATGTTGTTCTTCAATATAAACTGCACGCCATACAAGATTCTGCTTGCTTCCGTTACATAAATTAAGAAGCTTTCAGTACCTGTTCTTCGCTTATATTTTTGCACTTTAGGCAGTGCTTTATGGTTATTGCCTTTCTTTCAGAAAGGTATAGTTATCGGTCGATTTGGGAGATCATTAATTATGGGTCCTAGATATACCTTTATAGGTACCTATCGAATCAGCTCGACGAGTTCAGACGATGTCAGTGTATTTGTGTGTATTGGTGTGATTTTTTGTAAACTTTGTCCACACGTTTTTTATCAATCTAGTGATATTCTGGAAAATCCTGTTTATTTTTTGCATCCAAGTGTCCTGATTTTTGACAAAACCATCTGAAACTTCTGTATGAACTAACTATTGAATCTTGTCTGATGACAATAGTTGCATTATTCGATTAAAGTTTGGGTGTTCCTAAAGAGTCGAGACCATGGGTGGCCTGAATTTTTACCAAAATCACCTTATTTTGAACTAGTGGACATCAAAAAATGTATTTCTTCATGGAAATTTCGCATCATGCATAATCCATGTTTCGGCCTGTGGTTAAAAATACAAAAGGCTTTTGGCACGTGGACAAAATCTGTTTCGACTCCCAAACTTATACAAACGTTTCTTTCATTCAATGTACACAAAAAGCTTACATCGATGCTTACATAAGAAATACACTTTTTGGTGTCCTCTAGCTTGAAAATAAGGCGATTTTAGTAAAGCGTAAAGGTCATATAAACATGCCATGCCAGTCGTTATCGATTCTCTCGGTGGCATGACGGCACCCATTACTCTGCACTAAATGGAATCTAAAAATCTCCGGTAAGAAGTATGAAAATTTTAAAAGATCGAAAGATCGAAACGAAAATAAATCGATTTAATTGATTCTTCCAAAGCTAAAGAAACGATCGAAAAAATCAAAAATTTGAGTTCAAAAGATCGATCTTGCAAAGATTGATCCAAAATCGACCAATCCTAGTTCATATCTTTTATAAATAATTAAAGAATTATAATAAAATTCCCTTCATTTCCTACTCAGAAATTATTCCGATCAAACAAATGGTTTTGAAGATACACGCATTCGAAACTGTCCCAATTCTAAATAAAAATAAACTAAGTTTTATTTATTGGTGATACGCAGATTTTTATTCTAAGGAATCTAGAAGCATCATACTTTGATACAACTGCGGAGTTATGAAAATAGCAATGGTAACAATCAACTGGAATTTCGGATTTCAAATACACTTTCAGTCTGATATAAACTTCGTCAATCATTTACATCTCCAATTCAACAAAAGTTAGTCGTCTGTATCTGTTCATTTTCCAGTTTGAATAAATGAATTCCCGGAAATGGTTGAATTTGAACAACAGAAAATTAATTCCTATGCTTTGAACGCACGCGCCCCTCAAAGCTGTAACATTTTTTCCACCGAATCTCCTAATGAAGCAATTCTCCAGGAAAACCTCCTGGGGGGCGCAGCATTTCAATAATGTTTTCCTCAGAAATGAGGGTCTGTTTTTCAATTTGACTGTAGCCAGAGCTAAGTGAAATTTGTTTGTAAATAAACTTTCAAACTAACCAATAATTGTATTAATCAGGGTTGTGATTAACGTTGAAATCAATCAGAAAATTACGTAACTATTTTCTCAGTGTTTTCCCAAATGTCACCGCTTACTTATCAGATGGCTTCTAAGAATGCCTAATTGACTACTAAACCACCTGCTATGAAAGAGATACTTACTTGCTTAATTAAACAAGTCAAAAACGCATGATTTTCAAGACGCTGCTGGACCATTCGCTCCCATTTGTAACGTTTCAAAAATCTTGGGATAGGAGAATAACATCTAATCGCCATAACGATCTGCTCCACTGAACAACAACTTTTACCCTCCAGCTCAGCTTTCGGTAAGCTAAGAGGGCAGCAGCAGCAGCAAATTAAGCTGAAGCTAAAATTAATAATGCGATAAGAGAAGAAGCTGGTCGAGCGAGGTCCGTTTTTCATGATGAAATCTGTCTCGGAAAATCTCCCCCCATCCGAAACCTGACACCGTAAGCTATCATATCATATCACAATGTGGCAATCAACGCTACACGATTCAGTGAAGATAATCTTTGCGAAATTTTGCGAGAAGGGGAGAAGGCTTCTAAATAGTCAAAAGTAGGTGGAGACGATGATGAAAATCACCAAATTAGCATGACTGAGAAAAGACTGAGATGCCCACGGTCAGAACACGGACGACGACAACGATTCCTACCTTCGAATTCGGCGAAAACATGGCGACCGTAACATTTGCCTTCTGGGCTTAGGTGGGAAATGTTGATGTTTTGATACCGAGAGACAGGCCCTGGCTTTCTCGTCGTCATCGTGACGGGGCAAATTCAAAATTCCTAAACTTTGGGGAGAAGGCACACGGTTGACAGTTCAGTTTTGTATGAGGTTAAGGCAGATTGAACGGCATAAGCTGCGAGGAGGTATCTTTCATGGGGTGTCCATTATCTTCAAACCCCTCCTCAAACTTTTGCCATCATTTTTGGGGGGACACGAATCCAACAGCCGCCGGGAGGCTAAAAGGATCAGGATCATTGCCATATCATCTCATCGTTCGTTGTTGGGGCATCATTTGGAAATGAAAACCTTTAATGAAAACCAATTTGGAAGACGAAGGCAAACAAATTGCCGACAAATTGAATTCCAGCCAGAGGAAAGTTATCGTCGGCTGATGTGGGGAGGTTTTTTTTTCGAGAAAATATCTGCTTCAAATTGAGAGCTTTTAAGGAAAGTTGCCATCTGTTACGTTAATGAAATGGGGCCGAAACGATTTGGACCAGGCAAATAGCTAGTCTATCCACTGGTGCAGAAATTTGATGGAAGAAGCACTTGACCTAATATTTGATTGCTTTCGGGGGGGAACCACTTCACTCTAGAACGGCAACTGGGAATCAAACACCAATATTGTGACAGTGAATTATCGACAGCTTTAAGAGCTCTAAGAAGAGGCATATTGATCGATTTGAGTGGAAAACAGGAAAAGGGTCCTCCAAAGATGTCATTATAGTATATTGAGATGAATTATTAAGCTTATTGATGTTAAAAGTATTGAAAGCGTTTCAAAAAGATATAAAATCTCATAATTTAGAGAAGAAATACTATGGCACATTTGATGTGAATGCTATCAGTTGTACTTATTTACGCTTAAAAATAAAATAGATCCAAAATTTAGAAGAAAAAAGAATTAAGAGTAAAATGATGTGTGAACATAACTGTTTCGCTTGTAATTCTTCAAAATACGTTTTTGTGATGTAGATTATCCCAAAATCAATACTCACAGCTCAATAAAGAATCCAAGTCTTGGTGTAGCCACTTACCTAGAAAAGAAAGAAAAAACATTATTAAAACGAGTATCATACAAAAATTGAATCATTTCTGTTCAATAAAGTAGATGGTCACCACTGAGTTTTGTTTGTCGACATTATCAGCAAATTTTTCAGAAAGAAAAATAAATTAATTTTTGCAAAAACGTTCTAAGCAAAATGAATTAAACTTCTAAACTTTCATCAACAATGATTTTTTCGACGTATCACCACTTTTTTGAAAATATTCATGTTTGCACTATCTTCGATATTCTGCGGAAGGCTGTCAATCATTTTCAGTTTGTTGTAGAAAACTTATCGTTTGGTTATACCCTTTTTCGTATTTTGAAATCAGTATACACAGGGGCTATTCTTGTTATTTATTTATTTACATAGTTTTTCGTTTCACGACACAACTGTCGTGACTTTACGATTCCTACGAATATTCAATTCAGAGATTCACTTAGACTCGTCTGTCAATGACTGATTTTGTTTTGTTTCTTTATCCTAGTATTGCCAAAATGACACACGTTGCCATAGAAATTTATTGCATTTTATATACCTTCGACCGGTGCATCATGCAACACTTTTCAACTTCAATGGTTTCTAAAAACTAAATTTTACATTTTTTCTGTCAAAAATGTTTTTACCCTCATCCGCATTAGATTTCATAACCCTAATCAGCACTAGGAGTGTCAATTTGACACCACAAGCTCAAATCGTTATAACTTTTGGCGTGTTGAACCGATTTAAACAAAACTTACATCAAAAGAAACGATGTTTAGAACATTGTATACAGCTAAAGTTACAAGTTTTCTCGTTATTCAGCATGAAAGAAAAAAAAATCCGAAAAAACATGCCTCACGAAAACTGCTGTAGTTCATATATTACACGATATGAAAGCTGAAGTTAAGACGAGAGACGAAATAATGATGCGTGTCGTGCATTTCTTCGTCTGTCGGCTTCGCTCTCTGCCCGAATCACCACCCACCGTACCTACTCGGAGAGCAAACAAACACGTTTTGCTGGACGTGCTGCTTGTAGTTCTAGAAATTCAGGAATGATTTTACATTAATAATTTTCATATTTTTGTGAAATCTCACAGCGTGATTTGTTGCACCTCACTAGAATGTAGATTAAATTTGCTTTCCAATGAATATACTTTTGATTGGTCCAAACAAAGTGAAAGCGCTGAAAATCCGGGTACAACCTGACGGTGGACCACAAAAAGAGATGAAATTTCAATTTGTAAAAAAATTGCGCAAAGTAGTGAACTTTGAAGAATTCCAGTAATTTCAATTTTCGTTGCATCAAAAATCTAAAGACAGAAAAATGTTAGAATTTTAATAAAGTTTGTTGTCATATTTTTTCTAAAACTCAACCATCGCTCAAACAGTATTTACAAGCAATCGAATGAAAAGTAGGGTTTTTAGCTCACTTTTTTGAACTTTTTGTGAACATTTCATTAAAAAAAAATTTTAAAAAATATTTCTTGTCTTCATGATGTAGGCATTAACTTCAGCTTTCATATGCATATGGCAAATATTTTTTGGACGTGTAACATATGAACTACAGCAGTTTTCGTGAGGCATGTTTTTTCGGATTTTTTTTTCTTTCATGCTGAATAACGAAAAAATTGTAACTTTAGCTGTATATAATGTTCTAAACATATTTTACTGACACTACAAGGTTTCTATTGATATAAATTTTATATGAAGTTCATAATAATTCAAACGACTTAAATAGATTTTACTTTTGTGGTGTCAAAATGAAACCATAAGTCGGAAAAGGGAGTTTTTTTGTCCAGGCTTCCAGGGTTCGTCCATAAATAAAGTAGAGATGCAATATTGAAGAACTTTTGAATTCATTTATGGTCCTCGAAGAAATTTTTGTATTTTGAAGCTTCTGAAAAAAGTTTAAAGAAAAAGCATAAGAACGCAGCATACATCTAGGGGTAAAAATTACTAAAAAAAATTCTTCTAGCTGAAATCATAAAAATTAATGATTGGATGGATGAAATTTTTAAATTGTTGAACGCGTGCTGCAAAACAATAATATCAATCAAATCCAGCATATGAAAAAAAGATTTGAAGAGTGAATCTTTGATTTGCGTTTTGATGCATTTAAGCCCAGACTGATAACTGAATTATAAAAATATTTAAATAAAAAAAATTGGTAACTGTCCAAAAAATATTTTAACATAAACAATTTTGCACAAATAATAACAGCAAAATAATGTTTGTAGGTGATATAGTTGAGTAAATCCATCATACTGGCTAGAGCTTATAACGGCATCGAAAATTGACATAACTTGTACATCTATTGCTCGATTTTTTTAATTTTCTATGGGAATCAAAAAGTTTAAAATGCTATTTCTCGATGTGAGAAATCAAGTCATCATCATTTGGTAATCATTAAATGATAACTTTATTACATTATATTTAAATAAAAATTGAATAAGTGTTAAGGTAATACAAATGTTACATCTAACTTTGCTGTTGCATGATGCCCCGTTTGACGGTATTCGATGTTTTCAAAAGCTTAAAAAGAGCAGTCTTGTTTGAAAACTTTGTAACCTAAGATCTCAACTAACCGATTTTACTTTGACCAGAATCTTATGATATGATTCGAATATGTATTTTTCAGGTTTGGAATGCTGACATTCCAGTGAAAACGTGTTCTAGTGTCACAAAAATAATTAAATCTTGTTCAGTCCGGAACAGCTACATCCACTAAATTGCCCCAGTTTCTGACAAATAGAAAGTAGTGGACATTAAAGAAGATTGACGCAGTCAACTGAAATACAGGTAAGATGAAGAATAAGTAATAAAAACTGATCAATAATATAACTGAAAAAAGTCTACCCCGTCGATGGGAGATACCATAAATAATGTATACATAGTTCTTTCAAAAAACCGTAAATTTTTTTTTTCATATTTATTTTTCTTCTCAGAAACTTTGTTCGATCAAACAAATGCACGCTTTATAACTAACTGAACTAAGCTTTAGGGGACAATGGGGATACTTGATCCTCTTTTCTTATTTACATCAAATTTTTTGGGAAAATTTTGTAACTCACCGTCTTGTGCATTTTTTGACAGCGTGTAATTTCAAGTTTATATGTTCCAAAAGTTAGAACGATACATAAACTCGTAGATAAATTAGGAGCATTTTCGTGAGACTAAAGAATGTGTGTTATTTTTCAAGTTACAGGATACTTGATCCTTTACTAAAGGAGACTTGATCCTTGACCCTCGCCACAAATCTAGTGAAATCCGATGATAAAAGGTCCAATAACTATTTTTGCCGTATTAATTCTCAATTCACATTTGTAAGTATAGACAAAGAGAATTACAAAATTTTGTCTACTACCCTAGAGTCATTGCATACTTTAAGGCGCAATTTTCTGGTTTTTAGATAAATAAAGTATTTTTAGTCCTTTTTAACAGATAATTTCTAGATGAGCTATATTACCTAACAAACATTAATAAAAAATATATAATCTTAGACTCTAGGGATCAATTATACCCATAACATACATTTTGGAAAACTTATTCTTAAAAAAATTGAGAGTTTACTTTTGCTTTGAAAATATGACATAATGAAGTGCAAATTATACTCCAACGATTGACATATTGGAAAAAAAGTTTTTTTTTCATTTAAAAAAAAATTTCTTCATATCACATTAAGTTCAAATTTTAAAACAAAGTTCTATATATATGTAATTATTATGTTGGTAATCCACCATGGGTGCACGGATTCACCGCAGTTTCTGCCAAAGTATGGGTTCACATGCATTCCTTAGATTATTAGGTTCGACAAATCTCCAATGCAGCGCGCCACCATACCCGGACCCCATGGCTTCGTATGAACTGTTATGTGGTGAATGTATTGCGTGTGTGTTGATGTAGGTATATTTTGGAAGAACGAATCAATCAGGTGGGCTAGTTTACTTACAGGTATTCCGGCATCCGTGTATATACCTGGCCAGCTTGCAACAGATTGAACATTCCAATTATATAGTCAGTTATATAATGAAACACATCTTACCTGTCGGCCCCCGCTTATGGGATTCGAACCCAAAAGTTTTTCTTGCCGATACCGGGAATCGAACCCAGTACGCCTGGCGTACCAATACCAGACTCGCGCCAGCCTATCCACTAGACCACATCGGCGCTAATTTTAAAACAAAGTTCTATAACTCTAAAAAAAAATTTAAAATTTGTTGAGATAACAGCTTTGTTGTTTTTTTCTATTTGGAACATTTTTCTAGAACATTTGATATTTGTAAGATATTCCTGTTTCGAGATATAACGAAGGAATCAAGTATCCCCAGGGATCAAGTATCCTCACTTTCCCCTTCCAAATCAGTAATCAATCCAAAATTATCATCTCGATTTTTTAGTTCATGGAATAAATCGCTCTTGGAGTGGAAACATTGAATTCAAAAACTGGTTTTCTTGACTTCTAAAATCTTAAGCACTGAATGAAGAAAATGGAGAATTCAACAGCGTTGAATTTGATCTTTGAACTATGTTTTAAATTCCATCTGTGCCTTTTGAACCTTCTATTGCATGAACTATGAATCCGATGAGAAAAAAATGTCAATTGAAATTATTTTATTGACCTTTTGAGCAATTTATACCATAAAATCAAAATTGATTTTTCAAAAGTCTTTTATGTTTGAATAGCTTTAGAAATTAAAAAAAAACATTTGTTTAGGTTTCTTTAATAGCTAAATAATTAAACTTGAAACATTAAAATTGTTTGAAATCAGTAGTAGGTTAAATTAATGGCTTTTTGTCCTTATTTTTTTTCTTAAAAGATTTCCACTTAGGCTTCGAAATCCACAAAGAATACAAATTTATTTCAAATAAAATACTTCAAAAATAAATTGTAAGCAATCAACAATGATTTTATGATTGGTTTAACCATCGTGAAATAAGCGGTTTTAGTCTAGATTGTGAATTTAAATTCTGGATATATTTTTGTTTTTCAAAAGCAATATTCTAAAGCTGGCTGCATCTTTATTTGAACGTTGATTTAATGATAGATGCCTAGTGGTCGTGTTTTGAATTTCAAAATATTTCAAAAATTACAATGTTAGGCACAAATCTAATGTTGGGAATATGTTCGTCTAAGTACTGTTACACTTACATTTGGAGGAAAATCATCGAATTTCCTTCGAAAGGCTTGAGCAACAATCGTTTTGAAAAAAAAGAAGCTATAGCGAGTAAAACGGACACATAAGTTTCTCCAGGTTTTTCAAATTTTTCATCAGTTTGATCCTCCATATGTCTTCAAAAGATTTTGGCAAGAGCAATTGTCGGTCAAAAAGCACTCAGCATGTCAAAAAGGCCTTAAAAATTGCCGGTGAAGACAGCGCCTTTAAAACACGAAATTCCGAAAACCACACTGTTTCGTTTCTGGACTCGGACCACTATGAATTAAAAACGTTCTCATATACATATTGATTTACCCGATTATTTTTGAAAAGTGTAATTTGTCAGCATGTTTTAGATTGCTATAAAAATTGTCTTGATGAAAGAAATTGACAAATTCCAATGGTTAATTCGATAGCAAACAACCTAAACTACAAATCTGCTTGAAAGCTGCGACGAAAAAGCAATATCTGAATCTCTATTGCGATTTTACCTTAGGGTTTCCGTCTTACCCGATTCTCCCCTACCTATATTTCCAAAATGTTCATCGTTCATTTTTTATAATCTTTTTTTCTGAAGCTGTATTCTTAGAATTGTACGCACTAAATAAATTGTTTAAAAAATACAAACCACTTTTAAAAAAGACTTTTTATTCTTTCCTATTTCCAGTGATCGATGACGGCATTAAACATGATCTCTGTAACTGAGTGTTGGATCTTTGAATGATTTATTGTTCTATACAACTAACTTTTAGGAATCCCAGATTGCGCTTATTTTTTTAGCCTCTAAGCATGTAAGGTTAAGTGGATTTTACAATGAATAATATTCTTCCTTTTGTTCTTGTGAGATAGTCGTGCGATTTTCTTCTAATCACACAATTTATATCATTCTTTTCTTAAACTGACTGAATGAATTCGTTTACAAAACATTTCCAAGAAATCATCGAAAACAATTTATGGTTTTTAAAACCGAAAAAAACTGAGTTCAAACGTCCTTTTGGATACATTGATATCTCAAAGTAGAGAATATTTGGACTTTCACCATTTAAACTGCAATATCTCAGGAACGACAAAAGACGACACAACACAGAACACATAATTGAAAAAAAACGAAATGTAAATGTAAATGTAAATGTAAATGTAAATGTAAATGTAAATGTAAATGTAAATGTAAATGTAAATGTAAATGTAAATGTAAATGTAAATGTAAATGTAAATGTAAATGTAAATGTAAATGTAAATGTAAATGTAAATGTAAATGTAAATGTAAATGTAAATGTAAATGTAAATGTAAATGTAAATGTAAATGTAAATGTAAATGTAAATGTAAATGTAAATGTAAATGTAAATGTAAATGTAAATGTAAATGTAAATGTAAATGTAAATGTAAATGTAAATGTAAATGTAAATGTAAATGTAAATGTAAATGTAAATGTAAATGTAAATGTAAATGTAAATGTAAATGTAAATGTAAATGTAAATGTAAATGTAAATGTAAATGTAAATGTAAATGTAAATGTAAATGTAAATGTAAATGTAAATGTAAATGTAAATGTAAATGTAAATGTAAATGTAAATGTAAATGTAAATGTAAATGTAAATGTAAATGTAAATGTAAATGTAAATGTAAATGTAAATGTAAATGTCAATGTAAATGTAAATGTAAATGTAAATGTAAATGTAAATGTGAATGTAGGCTACGAAAATGGGCACCAAAACTTCCTACATAAAGATGGATAATCATCAGTAAGCCTTAATTGCTTTTGGCGCCTTTTTTCCTGGATATTTAGAATGACTTTTATAACAACAGTTTTATTTGATACGAATAAAAGCTGAACATTAATTTTAAAATTCCACAAAAATATTTTCGAAATGATCTTTCCGACATGTTCTGCTCAGCGCAAAGATGAACACAACAAAAAAAATTCATGAAAATCGGATGATCCCTGCAGGAGTAGATCGAATACGTACTCATTGACGCTTCCATTTTTATATTTAGAAGTTAAGTGCGTATAAAATTTAAGAAAAGTCCGGTACGGTCCGTTTGCCCAGGATTCTTTGGAAAAAACCCAGATTTTGACGAATTTATAAATTTTATTTGCAATATGAAAAATTAAATCAGAGGCGAACCAGCCTGTTTCTGAAAACCTCTCAAATAAAGAAAAAAAAAATTCAAATAAAGTGTCCGGATTTCGTGGTTTTTTTGGATAAAATAGCCCGATTTTTCCCGGCCCGGTTGCATACGGTAAAAATTCTGGCAAGAGTATGAGAATTATTTAAATGATTTTTTTACGTCAAATAGATCTTCATATGACTGAGACAACTTGTTCATCTATTCTCTGTTTATTAGACTCAGATGATTTGGGGCCATTTTAAAATTTTTCGACGCTTCGTTAGGTTTTAAATGCATCTATATATGTATATTTTTTTTGTGAAATTAAGGAACATTAACATGAGTCGACGTTTTGCTTTAACTTTAAAATTACCCCTTTTCGCAGATCAGCTCTATCGAAAGTCTGCTCTCATATTTCGCAACGGTACGGTTTGATACAGTTTTAATAACTCACAATAAGATGAAAAACCGGGGATTAAATGTTCAACCCATCTGGAAATTTAATTTCACTACAACACCGGTTCGTTCGTTCGTTCACCATTAACGATACTTGACCTGTCTTGGGGCCCTCAGGCGCGGGAAGGGCGTTTGGGATAAAGTTTCAGATTTACTCAAGCCATCAGAACCGGAACCGAAACCGAAACAACTCTCGCAGGAGATCAAACCTCCGAGATTGTAATCCTGCACTCAACATGAAGATTGGCTGTCAGCTCTCGGCGAGGACGAAGCCAACGACGACGTCTGGTGGCATCATCATCATCAGTAAGTAGGTAGACGACTATCTTGCCTGGCCCATCGACGACGAGGACGACTACGAGAGAGTGGGGGAGGCAAATTTTATAGGCATTAAAAGGCTTAAACGTTTACTGTCAGGCAGAGTTCATTTTGTTGCTTGAATGAGTGGGGGAAACCTGAAAGTAACGAGATTATTTCCGAACGACGACTGAGTGAAATTTCCATTTCGTCACAGCTGTGTAAAGATGACATGACAATTGTGCTTCTTCTTCCATCTGATGAGATAACTAAGGATCGTATTTTGATTTACCACTTTCCGTTTAGTCTCTGAAGGAAAAAGGAAGAGATTGTTTCGTTTTGTAAAAATTGTCATTCTTGTCATGTTTTGGTAACAGAAACTCCTGCCTTATCTTGAAACTCATTAAGAATTCTATTTGGACTAAATTTTAACATGAAAATATTCCCTAATGTGAGCAAAGCTGGGAAAATCCAACTTCACCGAACCAAGTGTGTGGAAGCTTTCGACAGCTTCACTCGGAAAGAGCAAAAACATCTTAAAACGTCAAAGTGGAGCTTAAAGTGTGAGTAGGTAGAATTAAGTACTCGAGAAAAGTTAACTCGCTCTCACCCTAAGGCGGGATTCCAAATTTAGTTTCTCCCCTTCCGCCCTTTTGCTCTGGTTGGTCGTTCTGTTGGTGAAATCATACGACTGGAGGCGTTCTCTGTGAATGTAATTATGAAGATGTTAAGTCCCCGAACAAGTATTCCCCAACCCTATTCGTTCTCCCCCCCATTCGTTCATTTCCGGCATCATGGAGCTCTAGATTCGTTTCGGGGAGCATTAAGTGCGACGACAACACAACTGTGCCAGCGAGTCAGCCAGCCAGCCTGCAAGAAGGGCTCAACAACTTTTCACGCCTCGACTCGTCGTTCATGAGGGGTCATGTCGAGAGGGGGCGGTTTGTTACGCTCCCTAATTTTCAACTCTTCAACAAAAAAAAGAGGTCAAACAGAGAAGTACGATTTCGGTGATGGGGGTTGGGAAAACATTTGCATTTTTTGTTTTGGGGAACATGATAACAGTCAATGATACTTGAAGGATTTTTTTAAATTGTCACGGAATTTTATCAGCTTTACGTATGTTCTTTTGAATATTCCGCAAATCGACGGTACTTTGTAAAAATTCAACATGAAAGTCGAAAGAAGGAAAAAAAATTCTGCAGTTATTTAGAAAATTCATTGTGGTTTGAATCTGAAACAGCTGAAATTGCCCAAAAAACGGTATGGCGCGTTATCAAATGGTATTAGGAAACATTGACGACGATTCAGAAGCATCAAACCAATCGTCGGAGTGGAGTTGTCGACTGGAAACTGCGTGATAATATTTTAAAGACGATGAATAGGAATTCCAATCTCTCGGACCGTGATTTGGCCTAAAAATCCAGTGCTGCCCATAGTACCGTGAGAAGAATTCGCCTCCAGGAAGGAATCAAGTCGTATCGAGCTAGCAAACAGCCAAATAGGACAGTAAAACTGAATAGTGTGGTCAAAATCCGTGCTCGGAAGCTATACGACCAGATGCTGACCAAGTTCGACGGGTGTCTTCTGATGGACGATGAAATCTATGTCAAGGCTGACTCATACATTTTTGATATCATACCCGATTGGGATAAAATGCTTAGTCAGCAATCAACTGTCACTCCAATCAATAGTGCAGGTGAACCTGAAAGCATATAGTAACGCGAGGTAAATATCACAATAGATCAACTACTGGTCGCAGTGGGCTCTCCCCTACAAGGAAAAAAAAAGGCTGACTCCGGGTAAACCCCGGATCGAAAACTTTACTTGGCAACGGCTCGAGGAGATGTTCCAGTCCAACTTAAATTTGTTTTTGCCGATAAATTTTCACGAAAATTTATGATTTGGCTGGGCAATTGCAGCTGTGGCAAAAAAAATGAAAGTTGTCGTTACAAATAAGACAATGACGTCGGAACTAAACCAAAAAGAGTGTATCCAAAAACAAACTTTTCCGTTTATTCGATCCCACGACCATCCCGTAATGTTTTGGACAGTTTTGTCAAGCTGCCATTACAGCAAAGTCGTAAAAGAATAGTATGCAGGGAAAGGGGTGCAGTTTGTACCGAAAAACTTCAACCCACCCAACTGCCCCCAGCTCCGCCCTATTGAGAAATACTGGGCAAATATGAAGAGGAGATTCAAGGCAAAAAGAGGTTGTCCAAACCTTCAATAAGATGAACACCTGGTGGAATAAGCTAAAAGGATAGACGAAGGAGGTGTGCGCCGCCTAATGGGAAAATTCTAAACTTCCGAGAAGATATTCCAGGAATAGGTATATCGTTTGAGGGCCTTATAGGTTAATACTGATTCAGTAGAATCACTTTCAGAGGTTACATGTTATAGTGAACATTCCAAAAATTGATTATATGAATAACATTTCTCACGAGAGCATTCATTACGTCGTATGAAACAAAATGTAAACAAACAGTTTAATTACGAAAAAAAAAACAAAATCTGGCATAAATTAGTGGCAACTTCTTTCCATTTAGAATATTTGTTGCCTGGACAACATATTCTATATGTGAAATATAAATTTTAAGGTTGTTTTGATTACTTATGTAGCAGTTTTCTGTGAATTCTTGAGATGTTTCATACTACGTAATGAATGCTCACGCGAAATTTATTTTCAGGCTACAGTTTTAACACACGTGGAATTTCATTGAATTCTACCGATGCATCGTGCACGTGATTACCCCCTCGCTCCAAGCGGGAAAATCCGTTACAAAAAACACGAAAATGCCCGCCCGAACTTCTATTAAAACTTAGAACTTTTCAAAATAAAAAATATTGTAACAAAACTTATTTTTGCTCAAATGCATTTTCCTATGTTCCATAGAATGTTTCTTTTGATAAATTTTTGATTCAAAATCTTAATGCTTGTATACAAAAACAGTTTCGATTGATCCAAAGTTATTATCTTTTGCTACACAGTAATTTAGATTCAGATTTGAAAGAACAGACCCCGTTCGTTCTTGGCAACATTCGATTTTGGCAACATCCGATTTTGGCACATGTGCCAAAATCGAACGGTTTTTAGAAACAACATGACCTTTTAGTTTTCATTACAACAGGACCAATTTAATTCAGACAAACACCATAAATACGTTTTTATGTTTTGAAATGGTGATAAAATGCAACAATAAAAACAAAAGATTTTTTAAAATTTTATAAAGTACTCAAAAATGACAAAAACATGAAAAATTCAAAAAGTTAAAAAACAAATTCCAACAAAAGACTGAATATGACAAAAAAACAACTCAAAAATAATGAAGAATGACAAAAACAGCAAATATGACAAAAGAAAACAAACACTATAAACAAAATAAGAAAAGAGCAAAATACATCAAAAACATGATGAAAAAAATTAAAAAAAATGACTACAAATGGTCGGAAATCGACTAAAAATAACGTTTTTGTTAATAATAAGAGTAATTTTGTAAAAATAACTTAAAAACAAGATGAGAAAAAAACCGTTTGATTTTGGCAACATTGGATTTTGGCAACACAAAATGTACGGGCGTGTTGCCAAAATCGAACGGGGTCTGTATTTTTTCATTGAAACAGGATCTACTAAGAACCTTCAACAAAGGTTCATAATGGATACATGCCAATTCTCAAGGATACTTAGCTTTCGAAGCTTCAATACTCAACCCTCAGTTGATTTTAAATGAACACAATTTCCGTTTGAAAAACAAGAGTAGTGGCAGCAGTATAATGGAAGCATAATATGTGGCGGAGAACGGCAAAAAAAAAACCTTATTGATGGCATGGAATTATTTTCACCCAATCCACACCAAACATATTTTGCTTTTACAGCTAATACAGACTTGGACTGGAAAGAAATTATGCTCAAACTTTTTAGTATAATCGAATCCTTGTGACAAGCCCACTTTCTAACGTAGCACAATGCGTCATTATTTTTCAATATTACAGTAGGTATGCCGTTTACCGACTATGAAAAGATCTGCCGCAACCGACTATGAAAAAAAACCACTAAGCACAAATTGCCTTATTCACTCCTACCACTCATATAAATTTTTAAATTAAAAATTGTTTTCTAACATTCAACCACTACACTAAAAAGTAAAGCTCCGGCCAGAGCTTCCTTTACAATTTCCCGGCGAAACTCCAGAAAGTACAAATCATTTTGAAATGTAGCCTTTTAGTCATATTTCGTCTATGTGGGCTTGTGATATAGCTCAGTTGGCAAGTCTGTTGTCTCCTGAGCCGATGTCCGCGAGTTCGAGCCCAATAGTAAACATCGAACACAGTTGTACCGGATAGTTTTTCAATAACGATCCGCCAACTGCAACGTTGATAAAGTCGCGAATGCCATAAAGATAAACGACTATAATCGAAACCATAAAAAATATTTCGTCTATGTTTTATGACAAAAAAAAATCGAATATATCACCAAAAAACACAAATTTCCGAAATTACCACGAGCGAAAATAAAACGCGTGCCGGACCGATTATCAAAATGATATATCTATCGATTTTTTACTTATGCCATATTTCGTTATGAAGATGACAGCAGTTGGTGCACAACCGGTTGGCCACCAGATGAAAACGAATACGGCATTAGTACTAAACTATCAAAAGAATGCATTATAAATGGAATCTTCGATCGGGTTTGATTTCAAAACGTGAACTGAAAATCGAACCGGGTCTCTCAATTTGTCATCAACAGTAGAAGAAAAATTTCGTTCAAACCGACACAGTGGAAAATAAAGTCAAAAGTTTCAAAATTATTCGTTTTTTCATTGTAAATATTTAAACCCTTGTTTTCATGTGTAGAAAACTGAAATAAATATTTGTTCCATTTTCTTCTGAATTAATTAACAGATTTAATTTAATTTCACTGTTAACATTATGTTGTTTTCGAGTCATTTTGATCCAATATTTTGAAGCATCACTTGGCTACACTAGGGCGTTTCACATACAATGATTCCAAATGTGGCTTTGAGAAGCGTTTGAAAAAAAAACGAATATTTTCTAAGTTTATAAAATAAAAAGTTATTTAGGTATCTGACAGAATATGAGTAGCAGATAGAAATACGAAGAAATGTTGCAATGAACTGAGTCGATTTGCGATCATTTTTGAATTTCTCAAACCCTGGGGTCTAAAATGCTTCGTTTTGATTTAAACTCATCCGTGATTTTTTCCAGAATTTTTAAGTAACGTTGACATAAGAAAATTCGAACTTTTAGGTTTTTATGGGTAAATTGAATGTTTTGTACTGAAAAATCAACATCATTTTAGTGTCTTCTGTGGAACTGAGCCTGCTTATGGGTTTTGCGCTTATATATAAATTCTCTATATGAAATTTTTCGCTGAACAACTTTGTCGAAGACCTAACTCTTCGTCTAATTAGGGAAAAAAGTTATTTGATTTTTAACATGGGTATGTCTTTTGGCATTGAAAAACAATAAATTAAATTGTGATGTCAATTGTGATGCTGGTGCCTCGCGAAGTATAGAACTGTTTTTGACCTTTCTTACGCACACTTGGTGAGTGTGTACAGATGAAAAGTGAAAATTACCCAAAAAAAATCTCGGTGCAAAAAACGGTCAGCCGGTCAACAAACATGGTCGTTTTTGAGGTTTATTTTCCCAAAACTGAAAAGTGTTGATGAAACAACCAGCATAATACCACAAACACTACCAGCGGCAAATAGGACTATTCCCTACTGGCCACCAGCAGTGATGTCAATTGAATTTTTTGTTTTTCAGTGCCTTCATTCAACACCTAATAACTTTTTTGTTTAATAAGATACGAATTTACGGTCTTGGAAAAAGTTGTTCAGCGGAAATTAAATTAGCACAAAACCCATAAGCAGGCTCAGTTCCACAGAAGAAACAAAAATGATGTTTATTTTTCAGTACAAAATATTCAATTTTCCTATACAAACCTATAAGTTCAAATTTACTAATGTAGACGTAACTTTAAAATTCTGCGAAAAATCATGGATGAGTTTTGGAGCAAAACAAAGCTTTTTAAACATCAGGGTTAGAGAAATTAAAAAATGACCCTAAATCGAGTCAGTCTTTTGCAACATGTTCTTCGTATTTGGCATATTGGTACTGTGTCAGTGAGATAATCAGAGGACACGAGTTCAATTCCTGGTCGAGGCGATTCTTTTTTTCATTTACCAATCATGATCGAAGCATTTTCCACCTACATTATGTTTCTGGTGCTTTGTTTGGCGAATGATGATGATGCAAAGATCCAAATAATCGATCATGAATGGTAAATGAAAATAAAACAATCGCCTGGACCAGGAATCGAGCTCAAGTCTTCTGATTATCTCTCCGACACCTTACCAATAAACTAATTCGTCAGATGTAAACTAGTTAAGCTGTAGCTTTTTAATGACTATATTACTTCATCGAGTTGAGTTTGCTGCCAGATTCTACGTAGAGTGTGCATATCCTGGCGATTCCATCGTTCCCGGGAATCGGGAAATCTGATGATCTGTTTTCCGGAAGAATTGAAACAGAAACATTTAACACTGTATTTTTTACATTGGTTTAAATAGCCTAACTCAGTATTGTAAATAAACTATTTCAATGCCTTAAAAATCAATCAGCAAGTAAAAAATGAAATGTACTATTTTCACACGATACACACAACTAAAACTATTCTAAACATGTTTTTATTGGCATAAATATCTGAATTCTAAGTGTAGATTTACAAAGTTATTTCAACCCACAAAAACAATTTAACTCCGTACTTAATTCATGCAGTAGACGATTATAACAAATAATTGTATATTATTGGACTCTTTATTTGAAAAAAAAAAAAAAACAATACTTCTTAAATGCATAATTTTTTCTTAAATGGCAACTACCTTTCTTTTGCCCCAAGAGATATTGAACAAAGCTGTTTCATTTATCTCGAGATAGCATTTTCTGATGCAGTAGTACAATATAATTTTAATTCGAATAGCACAAATTAAATTAATCAGTGGACCTACTTTTTTTCCTGTTGGGGAGAAAGTCCACTGCAACCATTTAGTTGATCTATTATGGTATTACCCCGCGTTACTTTTTTACTACGGAAGTCGTAGTGGTTTATCGGTAGCACTATGAGCATATTTAGGTAGGATCGCCAAATGCAATCTAAGTTCCCTTGAAAAGATCCATCCACATGCATGTACTGCATCATTGAGCCGCACAATTTTAAGGTATACCTGGTTAGCATTTCACTAATGTTAAAACCGCCAACCTTCGTCGTAATATGTGTACCAGATTATTTCACGACCGGGCTTCGATCTCATGATCGTAGGCTTAGAAGACAAGGATGCTATCCTCTAGGCCACGATTGTGTGCCTACTTAGAAACATATGAATTGGAAAAGCATAGTGTATTTGTATTCTCCTTTCTCCTGCATTCTCCTTGCTGAATCGACCAATTTTTTTTCTATTCCTCTAAGATTTTTTTTTTTATGCGGTTCGTTCTACTCAGTTTTTCTAATACGGCTTCTTTTTGCACGGATATTTGCCATCAGAACGGTACTTCTACAGCTCTCGCTAATCGACATGTTTTTTGAGCGTAAATAATCCAAGTCCTATACGTTAACGACGGATTTCATATCGCGTTAAAAAAAACCTTAGTGTAATGTCGTGTCATTTTTCAGAAATTTATCTCTATTTTTAGGGTTCGGGAATTCCCGAAGTTTTTCGATTCAGTCAGTCGGTGAGCAGCAAAAGACAAACCGACAGCTTTGAGTTTTCTATATAAAAACTGCCCATCGCTTACATCTTCACCGCCTACTCTCTTCTTCTATGAAGCGCACTTGCTTCATCTATCCATCTTCATATTTCACAATGTCTTAACATTTCTACCTAAGAATTCAACTCGTCGCAGTGCCATTAAAATATTATAATCAACAATTATAACGGCGATAAAATCTGAAACAAACTTTTATTTAAAACAATGGTCCAATGGTCGTTAGGTCGAATGTATGTCAGGCCTATAAGCCATATTAACGCTTGTTTGCATGTTGGGGCGAATGGCAGTTAGGCCGAATGGAAGATAGACCGGATGGTCGCGAAGCCAAATGGTCGAATCCGGTCTTGCATCCATTTGGTCTGACGATCTAAATACCGATCGGCCTAACATGCAAAAAGCGATAATATGTCTTATAGGCCTAGCATAAATTCGGCCAAACGACCATTCAGCCTAAGAACCTTACGACCATTTAGCTATATGACCAGTGAATCAAAAATCGCCTATTATCCAATGATAATGACATTGTCCCAAACTTGAACTTCTCATGACAAAAAAAAAATAAATCTTTGTCGTTGTCGTACGCTCCGAACGATAAAGACAAGTTTTTTTGCTGATGGATTCCGAAAATATTTTTTCGTTTGTTGCTATTGAAAAATATAAGGATATTTAAGCGGATCTGATATTGGAAGAAAGCTCTTGGCCTCAGCATGAAGGGAATCGATATTAGAAGCGGTTCCGAGACACTGAGTCGTGGCCATGGCCAATCTGGCCGGTTCCGGAACAAAATATGTCAAAGTTATCGGATTGAGACTTGCGGCATATCAATAGAAAGTCCCCGAATCACTTCTCCTATCGATTCCCTTCATGAAGGGGCCAAGAGCTTTCTATCAATATGTCGCAAGTCTCGAACCGATAACTTTGAAATAAATAAACGAAGCGGATTGTCCCAAGTATTAACTTTCAGGACAATTTCACATTAGAATTTTTCATTATCTTCTCAACGACGCGACCACATTTGATTACCTTTTTCATTTAGTCATGCTACACATGCGGAAGAGACAAAAGTTTGTCGCACAGAGAGAGAATGAAGACAAAACCACACGTCTACCACATGTCGCTTGTTTTGAGACAATATCAGGGACAATTTGATTCACTGCTTATGACCATTCGGCCTGATTACCATTTGGATTAATGACCATTCGGCCTAACATCCATTCGGCCAAATAACCTTCGGCCTAATGTCCCATTCTCCCTATTATCCTATTCGGCCGAACATCCGTCGGCCTTTTATCCCATTCGGCCTAGCAACCTTCGGCCTAACAGCTTTCGGCTTATCGTCCGTTCTTCCGGCTTCAGTCCGTTCGAGTAGTCTGAACTGATCGATATTTATCAATTGTCTGGTTTAATTTTCCAGCTGGGCTACAACATCGATCGAAGCGCCCCTGGTATCGGCATTGCTCGTTAATTTTTCGAGCAGCCAAAAATCGAAATCGAGTGTCCAGTCAGTGTGGTCAGTGCTAAAAACCATTCATTAGTGAAATGTTGTAACCGTGAGTAGACCATCAGAAAAACTCCCAGACAGAAACCAGGACCAAAACGACTGCTCGAAAACACCAAAACCGTCCGAAATTGAGCGCCTTATCGCAAAAATTTCCGACTGGGGATTTTATGTTTGGTTTGATAAGTTAGCGACAGCGAAAAGCAATTCGATCTGTCATTCGAAGTTTCGGACTAGAAATGGCAAGTTCGCGTTTGCGAAATGCAGCCGCAGAAACAATTTGCCAGGTGAGGGAGCGTGAGAAACGAGGATCGCAAATTCCTGACAAAAGGTAAGTTCTACCGTACCGTGGGAACAAAAGCTTATTACCCAATCATAAATTTCCCCAGAAAATTGCCAAACACGACACTTGGCTGCTGTAGCCGAGGAAAACGCTAGCTAGGAAGTGAGGTATAACTCCTCGTGACTGTAACAACCTCCGGAATATCATTCGAAACCTCCGGAAAAACATTTCACTCGTTGTAAGAAACACTAAAATGGGTCCAAACGGGTAAGTTCCCCCTACTAATTCCGGATAAAAAGGACAAAAAATTACGTTTTCAAAGGTGATGGGAAGTATTAGAGAATATCAGTGAATATTAGAGATATCAAAGAAAGAAAGAACATAAGCCGTAAATATCATAAATTTTTCGAAAAAGATACAACGGCTCATCGGCAGGGCAGGACTTGAACCCGCAATTTCCGCTTCAGTACAACAGCGCGTTAGCCAACTACACCTCGATGAACGTGACGAAATCTCCATTATCTCAAGCTCCATCGGTCCGTTGCAGGGTCTTATATCGATACACCCCATGTATATTATAAGATTGTTTTTATTGACCAATTTTTGAAAATTTGTAAAATCAGTATTTTTTTTAACCAATCTTATCTGAACTAAAGTTTCTCAAACAGACTGACGATTCAGTTACAAAAATCATGAAAGTGATTATTTCAACATCAACCACGATGGTCGTTAGCCTAGGCGCGTAATCAATCAACGAGCTCTGAATGAAATAAAACAATTAAAACCACAAAAATCAAACATTGTTCTCGACTCGACAGGAGTGCAATTGGGGGGGCCGTTACACAATCCGTCAATGTTGTTGTGTCCAATAACTTGCTGTGTGTCCTAGATTTGCAGGAACCCTGAGACTCGGACATTCATCGTTACTCGTATGTGTTTCCACCTACATACATCCGAACGTAGTCGCTTTTATTGCGGCTCGTTTTTCTTTTCACTCTCGATCAATTTTCCAATCACCTTGTCCATATTGCGATTCATTCATGGTGACCGAGAGCCAAACGGCCAAGCAAGGCAGGATGGAACCATTTTGCCGGGTAGTTGATTGTTGGTTCTCGACTGCATCGTTTGGGCACATTGCAGAAGAGTCGTTTCGTGTTTTTTTTCTGACCCCCAGGAGAGATTCAATAACGAAAAAAATTACACCGGAATGCATCCCCGGGAACGGGCATACGGCAAAGCGTTGTGTAGATTCAACCCATTCGATCGGGAAAGGATGCTCGAAGTATGGTGCTGGCCATTGCATTCGGTTGGACGGGTGAAATTCGTCACTCTTGTTCGCCGTTTTCCGTCGATCGTTCCCAGGCGCCGCGACGTTGTTTCTCCAATAATGGCCGGAAACAATTCCGAGGGTGGATGTGTGAAACTGGACGTAACGAGAGAAGGAAAAAAAAAAACAAAACAATCCGCTCGAATCGAAACGGAGGCTGCCTGTGGATGGAGTCCGGGGTACATTCATCAGTGAATGATGGTCGACCATTTGTCTTTCCTGGACCGGCCATTTCCGGAATGGGCGCGGCCATGTTGTCCGGCCCAGGCAGTGTGACTTTGTGATTGCTCCTTAGGGTGGCAACGGAAATGGCAATGTCAAATTTCAAAAGCCAATCGTATGAATTTTGATGAACGACGCTTAAAAATTAGCTGAAAGAATTTTAAATTTTGGCACCAAAGGGTTCTAAACAAAAATTAATGAAAAATCAAAGATGAAAGAAAAACAAAATAAAAATACTAATGACTGAAAAATAAGAAAAAAACGCTCACCAGGTCATTTGTAGCTGTGACTGCTTTTTGCAATTGCAAACGCCATTTAATTTATTTTTTTTGGCATTTTTAATATGTTTGTAATTTTTGCCATTTTTGTAACTTTTGTACCTTTTGAAATTTTTGTATTTTTTGTAATTAATGTAATAAATGAATTTTTTGTTAATAAAGTATTTCTTGAGATATTTTATTTTTGTTATTTTATTAATTTTTGTCAATTTTGCCAGTAGCTTTTGTAAATTTTGTAATTTTTGTAATTTTTGTCATTTTGGTCATTTTGGTCATTTTGGTCATTTTGGTCATTTTGGTCATTTTGGTCATTTTTGTCA